>NC_069502.1:680189373-680196873 GCF_027579735.1 Bombina bombina | reverse complement strand
CTCACCACCTATATGAAAGAATTGTAGTTGCTCATATAAATCTTTATGACACTGAATTTAGACTCTTCTTATGGCTAGATCTATTTTTATTAACAATTTTGTGTTGCTTGTACTTTTTTAGAAATTATTGGTGTACATTTATAAGAAATTACCCACTTGGGGCGAGATTACAGATGCGGTGTCGCCCGCAAAAGCCGTCAACGATTTTTAGTCCGGTATTGCTATCACATATATGGCGGCGCATATAAATGCAACGTGTATTTCACCCATCACCCGCTAATTTTATTCCCATAAACTAACATAGAATGCGTCGCAAATCGGTATCACATAATCAGCGCACAGACTTACGCGGCAAAAATTGAGAAATCTACTCCATTTTCACCTTGCCACACATAGGCAGGTGCAGCAAGCCTTTGCTGAAAATGTGAGCACCGTAACTCCCTGAAAATATTAACTAACGCCTAACGCATACGCCATATGTACCTGTCAACCTCCATCTCCCCCACTGTTCTGTCTCCACTACATGTACCCCCAGGGTCTATGTGGAGTTAGACAGGCAGCTAAACACCCTCCTACAGGTCAACAAATGATACTGAGTTGAAGTCTGTGTCTTTATTAACCAGCTGTAGGGATGGGGTAAAACTATGAGAAAACAGAGTAATACAAACTGTAAAAATACAGAATATATAAGAAAAACATTCCATTACAATAATACAGTTGACAAATCATGATAACAGGAGAGATGGGATTTATATAAGTAAACCAGACTGCAAGCTATCTAAAGAGGCAACTGACTATTAATACAAAATAAGCAGTTATAACATACATACAATGCTTCTGAAGCAGTAAGGTGGCTGAGGAAATTATAAACTTTATTTCTTACCGACAATGCTTTCATAAGAGAAGCAGGCCCGGACTGACCATAGGGCATACCGGGCAATAGCCCGGTGGGCCGCTGGTTACCTTAACCCCGACCACCACTACCGCCCACTTTCACAGATTGCTTCACTGTGGTTATGTTTGCTCACAACTTTTATTTATTTAGCCCCACCCCCACGTCTAGCAGAGAGCAGCACTTCTTACTGTGTGCTACGTGCCTATGTATTGAGGGCGGGCTGTGTAGAGTAAAGTGCGGTCCGGAGGTAAGAGTCAGAGACATCTGTTGAATGAATGCATGCCATGCCAGCTCTCATCAGAGTGTTTACTTAACAGAGCGAGTCTCACATCAACTTCTTATTTGGTTTGGGGAAGAGAAGGGCCAGCAAATTATGAGCGCTCAGCAAGTTTGTTATAAATCTAAGGGCACAGATTTTTTTAAGTGTGATATGTGTAATTATGGGGTTAAATTATTGCAGTGTGAAATGTAAAGACAACGTATAATGTTATAAGCTATTTTTTTCATTCCACGATATGGTTGTGTACTGCAGTAGCAGGATCAGGGCAATTCACCTGGCCGTTTTCACGGTATCCTGGTGCATGGGATTTGCCGAGTACTACTGTGTATAGGATGTGTGCATGAATATATCTACGCGTATGTACACATTCATCTGCAACTCACCCACAAAAGCAGCAAAAACTAAATGTTGCTAAACATGCACTACAGCAGTCAAATAGTTAAATCCTTTCCAATAATAAACTGAGCACACCTCTGACCTCCCAGTTGCTTTATTTTGTAGAGGCTAATGAGCAGTGAGTGGCGGGAAGCAGGAGTCACAAAACGGGAAAGATTGTGTAGCTGCAGACAGAGCAGGCTAGTTTACAACATAGCCGTGTTTGTGTTGTGAAATACAGTGCCGCAGAGGCAGGCTAGATTCAGGGCTGGAGGACTTACTACAGCCTTCTCTGGCTCTGCCATTTTTTCCTAATTTTTGTTTACAGTATGTTTGCCATAACTTGGCATTAATAGTGTTCTTCACTGAGCACAGGGCTGAAATCTCTCCCAGTAGTTTAAAATGTATAGTGATATACCCCAGCGCCAACAGAAACCTTGTGAGCCTAAGGCGGTGGTACCTAGATCCCACCTATAGAAAGAGAACTGTGAGGAATATGCCCAGGCGCCAACAATATGGAGGCTAAGGTTTAGGTATAAAAATGAACTATGTCGTGTACTATAAAGATGTTATAAAAATGTTAAAACAATTTATTGTACAGAAGAAGAGGTGAAATACAATACTTCCTAAAAACAATACTTCCTAAAAACAATACTTCCTAAAAACAATACTTCCTAAAAACACAATATTACATGTGCATGGATCCACGCTAATAAAATACAGTATGAATAAAATCTTCAGAGTATAAACACACGCTAGTAAAATACAGTATGAATAAAATCTTCAGAGTATAAACACATAGGAGAAGTAAACAGTGTTAAAGCTAGTCCTTAGTGGTAACTAGGAGTAAAAGAAATAAATTCAATTACAATAAAAAATAAATCTAGATGACAATAAAGGTGTGTAATAAAAATATAGGTGTATAATAAAAATATGTTCAAAAGGCAAAGATGAGAGAAATATAAAAAAATATATATAAAAACGTGGCAGTGTTCCAATGTTCCAAAAGAGAGAGTGTTCCAATACTTAATATTCCAAAAAGTGAAGAAATAAATGTCAATCCTGTGTTGGGAAATGCGAAAAAATATATGAAACTAAGTGTCAATCCTGTGTTGGGAATGCAAAAAAAGAGGTAAAAAATGTGTCAATCCTTAGTTTTCTGTGGAACTAAAATATGGTGAAAAAGAAAAAAGAAAAAGTCAGAGGTTAGATCCCTGTATTCAGAGTTGTTGTCCTTATACCTTAGTATTGTGATATCCTTCTCCCTTGGAGTGTGGGGGCCTAGGGGAGCTCTGCCCCAGTGGATGATACCAAAAAGTGCTGAGTGCAAAGGTTCCAACAAAAATTATATAAAAAATAAAAGTGAATGTTCAAAAATAGAAACCTGTGAATAAAAATATACACAATGTGTAAAACGATTACAAATTAATCTTCCTATTGAAATGATGCTTACCAGGTCTACGCGTTTCGGCCTTTCCTTAGGCCTTTATCAAGACTAATGGTAAGCTTTGATTAGGGGTCTTTTATAGGGAAAGTGTACCTGTGACCGGAAATAGTAATATTTTCTAACTTCCGGTTTTCCGTAACTTTTAAAGTTTTAATTTGTCATTACATGTTGATTTTCTTTTGTCTGTACAGCTTCTACAGAGGGCTTATATGGCAGCTGTAGAGGGCTCAAGTTGTTTCAAACTTATACTTGATAGTCCCTAACCTCCGTGATTGTGACGTCACTTCCGGTGGGAAATTCGGATCGATACCGACTATTATGTCCGGCCTTCATGTTTGGCGATCAAATCACTGATATGACTAAAAATTAGGTGAATAATAATTCATACATATTTTTAGATTTGGGGTTTTTTGTTGTTTGATTTTAGTTCCGTTTTCCGGAGGTTTCTATTGGTCGTGACGTCACGGCCTGTTGGCGCTGTTCATAGGCTCAAGTTGTTGCTAGGTCTTAATGATAAAGGAAAATTGTTTATTGGTAACGGGGGTGTGTCTTGCTGTAACAATTTGATAGGTTATACTTGCTTTGAGTTGAGGAGCAGCAAAGGATGTGAAAAATCATCTGTTTGTTAATAACAGAGGTGTATGCGGCTCTAGTGACTTGGTAGATTATATCTACTCTGAACTTAATAATGATAAGGGGAGTTGAAGTGGAGATCGGATTGTGAAATAAAAACGAAAGAGTTTGTGGATAAGAAGGATACTCTTGTAAACTGTAAACAATTCTAATATAAGGTGGCATATTTGTAACGTAGCTCGTGTTTTAGGTTTTTGGATCTGCTCAGAACTTTCCTAAATCGGTCATATCTGCAGGTTGTTTGGACCTACTTGTGCATTATATATAATATGAATATGGAGGAGCTGATGTTAGTGCATTTAGGAGCTTGTTATAGAATTGTTGTAACGGCGATTTTTTATCTTTTCCACAAGTAATGGTACTTAGTTTACTTTTTGAAACTATTTTCCTCATAAGAGGTGGTACTTGGTTTGCTTTTTTGATTCCATTGTCCTCATAAGGAATCCATTGTCCTCATAAGTGGATCACTGTGTTGAGATATTAATATTGTAAAATATTTAAGGTATACACTATTAGTGATGCAAAAATATTAATGATGCAAAAATATTGCTAGTGATATAATCTATTTGAGGGGTAGGGGCAGTTGGTGTTTTAAGATTTCTACCATATAGATGTCATATTGGTGATTAAAGATACAGTGTAATTACACTTTTTCTTTCAATCGTACAGGCTGCTGTTCCTCTGGGGATTGTAATCGATTGTGGGTATCTTAGTCAATTCTGATCTTTAGTCAGGATGATAAGTACTTAGAGGATGAGACAGTATATACATATAGAAGAGGAGGGTATGTCATGAGGTCATGATTGTTAGTATGTAATCGTGTATTTTGCTTTTTTTGTGTGAAGACATATATTGTTTCTTAACAGGGCTGTTTACAATGTGGTAAATCAAGATCTAATTGGAGGGGATTTATCCTGCCATCTGTTTAATTGGAATTAGTGTAGTGGTCACTTATTTAGTTTTAAACTTGAGTTTATTGGGATCTGGTAGTCTATATGTTGAAGGAAGCAACCTTTGGACCACTTGTATCTGGTTTAGTATAGAAGGAGAATTGGCAGATTATATATATATCGACTGGTACCTAGAGGGGAGAGATCTTCAATATGAATCAATTCAATTATGTTAAGTTATACAGGTGGGATAGATCCTCCTTATTGTTCAATCCCTTCGGATGAAGGCAGTCCAATTTGAAAATCCACTTAGATTCGGCGGTGAGTAATTTCTTTGTATAGTTTCCGCCTCTCCAATCTTTTCCGATCTTCTGGATGCCCATAAAGGTCAGTTCTTTAATATTGCCCTTATGTTTGGTGGAAAAGTGTCTGTATAAGGCTGTGTCCATATTCAGTTTTTCAATCAGTAGTATATGTTCACGTATCCTATCTTTCAGGATACGTGACGTCTGGCCTATGTATTGAAGGCCGCACGAGCATTGTAGCATATATACTACTCCACTGTCTTGACATCTGATTAGCTCATTAATTTTATATTTCTCTTTAGTCACGTATCCTGAAAGATAGGATACGTGAACATATACTACTGATTGAAAAACTGAATATGGACACAGCCTTATACAGACACTTTTCCACCAAACATAAGGGCAATATTAAAGAACTGACCTTTATGGGCATCCAGAAGATCGGAAAAGATTGGAGAGGCGGAAACTATACAAAGAAATTACTCACCGCCGAATCTAAGTGGATTTTCAAATTGGACTGCCTTCATCCGAAGGGATTGAACAATAAGGAGGATTTATCCCACCTGTATAACTTAACATAATTGAATTGATTCATATTGAAGATCTCTCCCCTCTAGGTACCAGTCGATATATATATAATCTGCCAATTCTCCTTCTATACTAAACCAGATACAAGTGGTCCAAAGGTTGCTTCCTTCAACATATAGACTACCAGATCCCAATAAACTCAAGTTTAAAACTAAATAAGTGACCACTACACTAATTCCAATTAAACAGATGGCAGGATAAATCCCCTCCAATTAGATCTTGATTTACCACATTGTAAACAGCCCTGTTAAGAAACAATATATGTCTTCACACAAAAAAAGCAAAATACACGATTACATACTAACAATCATGACCTCATGACATACCCTCCTCTTCTATATGTATATACTGTCTCATCCTCTAAGTACTTATCATCCTGACTAAAGATCAGAATTGACTAAGATACCCACAATCGATTACAATCCCCAGAGGAACAGCAGCCTGTACGATTGAAAGAAAAAGTGTAATTACACTGTATCTTTAATCACCAATATGACATCTATATGGTAGAAATCTTAAAACACCAACTGCCCCTACCCCTCAAATAGATTATATCACTAGCAATATTTTTGCAATATTTTTGCATCATTAATATTTTTGCATCACTAATAGTGTATACCTTAAATATTTTACAATATTAATATCTCAACACAGTGATCCACTTATGAGGACAATGGATTCCTTATGAGGACAATGGAATCAAAAAAGCAAACCAAGTACCACCTCTTATGAGGAAAATAGTTTCAAAAAGTAAACTAAGTACCATTACTTGTGGAAAAGATAAAAAATCGCCGTTACAACAATTCTATAACAAGCTCCTAAATGCACTAACATCAGCTCCTCCATATTCATATTATATATAATGCACAAGTAGGTCCAAACAACCTGCAGATATGACCGATTTATGAAAGTTCTGAGCAGATCCAAAAACCTAAAACACGAGCTACGTTACAAATATGCCACCTTATATTAGAATTGTTTACAGTTTACAAGAGTATCCTTCTTATCCACAAACTCTTTCGTTTTTATTTCACAATCCGATCTCCACTTCAACTCCCCTTATCATTATTAAGTTCAGAGTAGATATAATCTACCAAGTCACTAGAGCCGCATACACCTCTGTTATTAACAAACAGATGATTTTTCACATCCTTTGCTGCTCCTCAACTCAAAGCAAGTATAACCTATCAAATTGTTACAGCAAGACACACCCCCGTTACCAATAAACAATTGTCCTTTATCATTAAGACCTAGCAACAACTTGAGCCTATGAACAGCGCCAACAGGCCGTGACGTCACGACCAATAGAAACCTCCGGAAAACGGAACTAAAATCAAACAACAAAAAACCCCAAATCTAAAAATATGTATGAATTATTATTCACCTAATTTTTAGTCATATCAGTGATTTGATCGCCAAACATGAAGGCCGGACATAATAGTCGGTATCGATCCGAATTTCCCACCGGAAGTGACGTCACAATCACGGAGGCTAGGGACTATCAAGTATAAGTTTGAAACAACTTGAGCCCTCTACAGCTGCCATATAAGCCCTCTGTAGAAGCTGTACAGACAAAAGAAAATCAACATGTAATGACAAATTAAAACTTTAAAAGTTACGGAAAACCGGAAGTCAGAAAATATTACTATTTCCGGTCACAGGTACACTTTCCCTATAAAAGACCCCTAATCAAAGCTTACCATTAGTCTTGATAAAGGTCTAAGGAAAGGCCGAAACGCGTAGACCTGGTAAGCATCATTTCAATAGGAGGATTAATTTGTAATTGTTTTACACATTGTGTATATTTTTATTCACAGGTTTCTATTTTTGAACATTCACTTTTATTTTTTATATAATTTTTGTTGGAACCTTTGCACTCAGCACTTTTTGGTATCATCCACTGGGGCAGAGCTCCCCTAGGCCCCCACACTCCAAGGGAGAAGGATATCACAATACTAAGGGATAAGGACAACAACTCTGAATACAGGGATCTAACCTCTGACTTTTTCTTTTTTCTTTTTCACCATATTTTAGTTCCACAGAAAACTAAGGATTGACACATTTTTTACCTCTTTTTTTGCATTCCC
>NC_069502.1:679989373-680186873 GCF_027579735.1 Bombina bombina | reverse complement strand
TTGCTATGTCTGGTATACGGTTAAATAAGAAATGGTGAGTGAAGGGGGTGAAGTGGGCCTCTTTGCCCTTAAATGCACAGGCCTTTTTTGGTCCCAGTCCGGCCCTGAAGAGAAGGGATTGAAAACCAAGTACTCTTCTCAGCTCCTGTGGTGAGAAAATGACCTTCTCTATCCTACAATTCTCTGCAGAACCAGGAAAAGGAAATAATAAATTCTGGGAGGCAGGGCTAAAATGTCCCAGTATTAAATTATCGGCCAATAGATGGTGCAACACCTTAACACGTTACATTGTAATACACAATAAAACAATATAACGACATATCTAAACACATGTCTAATGATATGTCCTGAGGACAGCACACCCAACGCAATAACTATTAAAATATATTAACCCCTAATCCGCCAATCCCCACATCACATACTACCTAATAAAGGGATTAACCCCTAAACCGCCATTCCCCACCAACACAAATATACCTATTTAAACTATTAACCCTAAACCGTCAACCCCCCCACAACACATTCAACCTAATTAACCTATTAACCCCTAAACCGCCAACCCCCACAACGCATTAAACCTAATTAACCTATTAACCCCTAAACCGCCAACCCACAACGCAAATAACAAACGGCTAGATTATGAGTTTTGTGGTAAGAGCTGCTCAGTACTAACTTGCACGTTATTGTCACCGCTCACTTACCTACACAGCGCTGGTATTACAGGTTTACAAAAACCCGGCGTCTGCAGGCAAAAAGTGAGCGTAGAGCAAAATTGTGCTCCATACCGCACTCCAGTATCAGCGCTGCTGAAAGCCGCAGTGAGCTGGTTTTAGGTGCTCGTGCATGATTTCCCCATAGACATCAATGGGGAGAGCCGGCTGAAAAAAAAAGTCTAACACCTGCTAAAAAGGAGTGTAAAGCTCAGTAACGTAGCCCCATTGATTCCTATGGGGAAACAAAATGTATGTTTACACCTAACACCCTAACATAAACCTCAAGTCTAAACACCCATAATCTGCCACCCCAGAGATCGCCGACACCTACATAATGTTATTAACCCCTAATCTGCCACTCCGGACATCGCCGCCACTATAATAAACATATTAACCCCTAAACCGCCACACTCCCACATCACAAACACTAGTTAATTATTAACCGCTAATCTGCCGCCCCTAAAATCGCCACAACCTACCTACATTTATTAACCCCTAATCTGCCACCCCAATGTCGCCGCCACTATACTAAATTTATTAACCCCCTAAACCTAAGTCTAAACCTAACACCCCCTAACTTAAATATAATTAAAATAAATATAAATAAAAATTACTATCATTACCTAAATAATTCCTATTTAAAACGAAATACTTACGTATAAAATAAACCCTAAGATAGCTACAATATAACTAATAGTTACATTGTAGCTAGCTTAGGGTTTATTTTTATTTTACAGGTAAGTCTGGATTTATTTTAACTAGGTAGATTAGTTAGTAAATAGTTATTAACTATTTACTAACTACCTAGCTAAAATAAATACAAATTTAGCTGTAAAATAAAACCTAACCTGAGTTACACTAACACCTAACCTTACACTACAATTAAATAAATTACATTAATTAAATACAATTACCTAAATACACAAAATAAAAAAAGAAATTATCAGATATTTAAACTAATTACACCTAATCTAATAGCCCTATCAAAATAAAAAAGCCCCCCCCCAAAATAAAAATAAAACCTAGCCTAAACTAAACTACCAATAGCCCTTAAAAGGGTCTTTTGCAGGGCATTTCCCCAAAGAAATCAGCTTTTACCTGTAAAAAAAAATACAAACAACCCCCCAACAGTAAAACCCACCACCCACAAAACCAAACCCCCCAAAAAATCTTAACTAAAAAAACTAAGCTCCCCATTGCCCTTAAAAGGGCATTTAGCTCTCTCTCTCCCCCTCTCTTTTCCTCCCTCTCTTTTGCGCTCTCCCCCCTCTCTTTTCCTCTCTCCCCCTCTCTTTTCCTCCCTCTTCCCCCTATCTTTTCTCCCCTCTCTTTTGCTCTCTCCCTCCCCTCTTTTGCTATCTCTCCTGCTCTCTTTTCCTCCCTCTCCTTTGCGCTCTTCCCTTCTTTTGCTCTCTCCCCCTCTCTTTTCCTCCCTCTCCTTTGCGCTCTTCCCTTCTTTTGCTCTCCCCCCCTCTTTTGCTCTCTCCCCCTCTCTTTTGCTCTCTATATCCCCACTTTTGCTCTCTCTATCCCCCCTCTTTTGAGAGCTCACGCCCCCGCCCGGCCCATGGCACACCCGGTCCGTCTGTGTCACGCACGGCCCGCCCCCGCCCGTGTCACGTCTGACCCCGCCCACCTGTGCCACGTCCGGCCCCGCCCGCATCACACCCCCCTCACACCCAGTCCAGATGCCAAGAGGTCAGTCTGTAGAAGGCCAGGTGTGTTTGTCCTCGTGCAGTCTCTACTGCGCATGACTGTTTCGGACAAACACACTTGGCCTTTTATATTATAGGATAAGTAAATAAAAAGTAAATAGAAAAAATAGTAAATCATCTTTATAACAATCAAATGTTTAGAGACAAATTATAAATAAACCTAATATTAGCATACGCTACTAGTACAATTTATACAGATAAACCAGAATATGAAAGTATATGCAAGTTTGTATATTACAAAAAAAAGCAATCTAATTTATTATGAAAAGTGTTATAATGTAATATAACATTTGATGTTTCAAGTTAAAAAAACATTAAAAAAAATTATATCAACATTCCTTTTTGATATATGAAAAAAAGGAAAATTCAATATATCAAAAACTGTTGATAAAAAAAACTTTCCAATATCTAAGCAAACAGCTGCAGGAAAGTGCTTTCTGACTTTGTCGAGAAAATTGTTGCGATTACAAATGTTTATGACACAAAAAAGTGGAGTGAAAAAAAAAGCCAAAACTGAAACATTCCACGCAAAACTCCAAAAATGGACAGGACAAAATTATTGGCACCCTCAATTTAATATTTGGTAGCACACCCCTTAGAAAAAATCAACCACTTCCTGTAAACATCAATGAGTTTCTTATACCTCTCTACTGGAAATTTGGACCACTCTTTTGCCAACTGATCCAGGGTTCCTTATTCCAACTGCTGTTTTGAGATCTCTCCACAGATGTTCTATGGGATTGAGATCTGGACTTATTGCTGGCCAGTTCAGTACTCTCCAGCGCTTTGTCTTAAATCATTTCTGGGTGCTTTTTGACGTGTGCTTTGGGTCATTGTCCTGCTGTAAGACCCATGACCTCTGATGGAGCCCAAACTTTCTGACACTGGGCCCTACATTGCACCACAGAATTCTTTGGTAGTCTACAGATTTCATGACAGACATGCAAACAGTCAAGACATCCAGTGCCTTAAGCAGCAAAGCAACCCCAAAACATCAGTAAATGTGCCACCATATTTGAATGAAGGGACTATATTATTTTCTTTTAAAAGCCTCATTTATTTTTCTGAAAACAGTAGAATGATGGGCTTTACCAAAAAAGCTGTAATTTTGTTTCGTCTGTCCACAGCACATTCTCCCAAAAGGATTTTGGCTTCCTCAGGTAAGATCTGGAAAACTTCAATCTGGCTTTTTTATGTTTCTGTGTCAGCAGTGGGGTGACTTATAGTGCGAGCTAACACATTTGTACCCTGTGCCTGTAGGTCAGCTTGAAATGTCTGGAAGTTGATCAGGGTTCTTTTATCCACCAATCGAACAATCCTTTAAATTTCAATCTTTGATCAATTTTTCTCTTTTGTCCACGTTGATTAGCTACAGTGCCATGGGCTGTAAACTTCTTGACAATGTTGCGCACAGTGGACACAGGAACATTAAGATCTCTGGAGATGGACTTGTAAGTTTGAGATTATCCATGCTTTTTTTGTTCTCAAATCCTGACAATTATTTGCTGCTCTTTCTCTTCTCCATGCTCAATGTGGCACACAGAGACACACAACAGAAAGGTTGAGTCAATTTTCACAATTTTAACTGGTTGCCGGTGTAATATCTAAATTGCCAGCACCTATTAATTGATACAGGTGAGTTTAAATACAAATTACAGGAGCATCACAAACTTGGAATGCAATTATTTCTTACAATTTTGAGAAGGTGACAATTTTGACCAGTCCATTTTTGTAGTTTTGCGTGGAATGTGTCAGATTTAGCTTTTTTTTCTCCACTTTTGTGAGTCATACAAATACAAACAAAAGACAAACATGAGAATGCCTAAACATTTGTAATTGCAACAATTTTTGGGCAAAGTGGTGCATTATCTTTTTGACCATGAGTGTGTATATGTATATTGTACAGTATATTAGGTTATATCACTATGCTATGGGTTACACCTAATATGGAATTTTTCTGTCATGGAACAATTTAGCAAACTGAAGCTGTATCCTTAAGGGGATAAAGTATTTATAATGCACCTTCAGCATTAGTTCAGTTGATGGATCTTGTACAGTGTCGGGTTATCGTGTGAGCGATAACTAATAGGTATTTCTTCAGCGCGCCCCCATAGAAGTCCATGAGGAGAAGTTAGCGAGTCTTTCCCTTGCACGCTACCTTTTTACTTTCAATTTGCAATACATGCGCTAATGCGGCCTTGCTAAATTTTTTTTACTTTGAATGCAGTTAGCCCGTGAGTGTAATGAAATTAGTGAAACACTTGTTGTGTGGCCCCATGTTGGTAAAATACCAGCAAGGTGGCAACCCTACCAGTGAAACAAAATCCAAAAAGAAACCAAAGAATAAATAGGGTATATATAATACATAACATCGTATAGCTTGGACTACTCCTGGACATGCCTTTGTATTGACGTAATCCCTGTCAGATGATAGGGGTGATCCTTTGTATATGGATCATATGTCACTACGAAAATGATTATGAAGGCACTCGCATACAATTGACATTAGGTTCACACAGTCACCTATTATGCTAACTCTATTATGACTTTCATGCTCCTTACCGTGTATAGTAGTTTTGCATTTGCTTATGTACATATAAGCACTTGCGTTTTTTTAATAAGCCCACAAGCAGCACTCACGTATTACACTGCCTACAAAAAATGACAGAGACATGCGCAGCTCACAGTATGATAATTAGCCATGTGCACACCACTCACGCAGTTTATACTCAGAAGGGGTGTGAGCGTGACAACATCCAACGAAGGGCAAGCGGATGACCAGAAGGGGCGTGGCCTCACAGACACGCGCAATTGGAGCCGAGTTACAGCGCTATTCTAATTTCAGCTGTGATACAGAGGAGTGTATAAAAGGCTGCTTGTTTGGTTATATTTTATTATGTCTCCCGGATGTCAGGACTCTACATCTTCTCTCATGCTGGGTGATACCATTTGATAAAGGTGCCAGTTGGGCACTGAAACATCATGGGACTATGTTTTAAACTTTTCAAATAAAAGTTTTTTACTAAACCCAGTGAGTGCTGTCATTATCCTGGACTACTTATCTTTTTGGTATGTATTCACCCTAGTTTGGGGTTTAAGAGTGCAAATCCTTTACTTGGATATTATATATATATATATATATATATATATATATATATATATATATATATATATATATATATATATATATATAATAAAGAGATGTGGATGGAAAATGGCTATAAATAGATCTGTTGTAAAAAGAGTGTGTGCCAATATAATACACACTCAGCCTGTATAAGGCAAATGGTGCAGACCCTTTAACAATAAATATTTAATACAAAGAGATAGAAGGGATACGATACAGTTTTCCCTAAAAAGTAGGGCATGCAGCACTCTTTCCAATAAGGGAATTATGCAACAAGCTCATATATGCAAAAATAGAAAACATTTATTAATTACAAAGAAGGAGGTAATTCACAGTATGAAGAATAGCAATATTAATTGCCTCAAAAAACGCTCAAACATAGTCCACTCAAAATAAAAAATAAATAGTGAGCAGTGTACGGAGCATCAGGAGTGAGAGAGACAGATCTGCAGATTACGTCATCAGCTATGGCCCATGGTTGACGGAGGGAGCAGGTACAGGTCGGAAGCAACAGCAAAAAGTGAGTTACAAAGCCTGGTGTATTGCTATCCAGACAGCTCCTGTGGACCGACCGTGGAGGAGAACGGGCTGCATGAGGAACTGTGACACAAGCACTGATAAGACCAGATGATTAATACACAAACTTTACATGCAGATATTCAGCATGCGGATTACATGCTGAATATCTGCCGTTACACTTGAAATGGTAAATGACTCTAATGGACATTTAACTGTGGAGGAATGATTGATTATATACCGGATACCAGTTTAATTCGTTAAACGTGTCCCAATTGGTGCTTAGGCTAAAGGACTGTGTTTGTTTGGTGTATATATTTGAGCGTATCCCCACGCTAAAAGCCTAATTAGCACATAAGGTTCACATTTGGTCTGATTTATTGCTTGAAAGAAAGATGTAATACAGAATGGAAGCAGGCAGCGAAACAATAGAAGAAAGTTTTTTATTCCTTACAGTCCAAGGAACAAAGAGTGGGCAATTTAGATGAACTGAACTATGTATTTACCACAGAATATTCAAAGTTTACATTAACAAGATTGTTTGAAGAATTGGAATTTTTGTTAACTAAAGAGAACAAATTAAAATGGGATGTGTGGACATTAGACAAGTATTTTATATTAGGCATGGTCCCAAGAGGACTCAGACTGAATATTTTTCCAACGTTAATACTGATGATGCAGAGTTTATAAAAGTGTGGAACAGGACTCTCACTGATTGTTCCCTGAAATTAATGTTATTGCTTATTGATTACAAAACCAAAATGTTAAGAGAGATTTCTAGACAGATTGATGCCATACAAGAACTTTTGTTCAATCGCAGTCAGGAGAATCAATTTGAGAAATTTGATAAAATATTGAATAACACCATTGCAGAGGCAAAGAAATTGTTAAAAGATATAAAACGAGGAACATTTCTAAGAGATAAATCTGACTACGATATGAACAAAGTATACATATGGCAAAAGAAACAGAGGTCTAGTTATAGGAGAGGCTCTGGTAGAGATAGAAGCAGAGGTCATTCAAACAACAACAGAGGGGGTTACAATAGAGATAACTTGTCAGTATACCCCAAAAAGGTAACATTCAGTGAAAGTGAAGCAGAACCACTAGATGATCTCTCAGGAGAAGGTTTCAGTTCAGATGAGGAAGAGAGAACTTCAGCTGTAACATCACTTGCAAAAGACACCAATTCAGTCAGACCCAAAAAGACCATGACATATCCCAATTCCAATGTGAGGGTAGATAGTAATAGGGGATCTTCTAATTACCATACAGGACCTATGACTAGGTCTACAGTCCAAAGTATTCTGAAGGAAACAGATCACAATGAGCAGGTTTTTTAAAAAAAACCCAGAAAGACCGGGGGGGGGGGGGGAGGCAGAGGTTATATCAGGCAAAACAGATATCAGACCAGAAGAGGCAGGGCCCAAACCAGATACTATTGAGCCCAATAGTTAATCTTTCCACATATCATCTGACAATTGATGAAAAAAAGAGTATTAGAACTTGGTCTTAGTTTTGTTCCAGCAGAGGACTTTGACCTCTTTCAGACACTAATAGATGTGAACAAACTTATAAGGAACATAACTCTAAAAAAACATTTCTCAGATGAGTTGTCGAATGTTGATGTGATCTCAAATGAAAATAGTGACAAGTGAATTAACATTTAGTGAAACTTGTGATCTTATAGCTTTAGAAGACTTGCATGCAGAAAGTAACCCTCAAGAAAAACTTTTAAACAAAATGCTACTCCCAAATATCAAAATTCTATCCAATTCAAAGCAGGGTAAAGATATTGGAAAATTTTCAAAACAGGATTGAACATGATTTAAATATGCTGGCATACATGTGTAGTGAAAATAGGAATAGCAATCTATGTAGAGAACTGAAAGTAGCTATGAGACAACTCAGTGATAACCCAGATATAGTGATCAGAAATGTGGACAAGGGGGGCTCTATTGAAGTCTTGGACAAAATGCAGTTTATCCAGGAAGCGAATCGACAATTAGGTGATAGAGATCAATACACTAAATTAGAATTTGACCCTACAGCCAAATTCAGGAGGGAATTATTGCATCTCATAGATGACTGTTTTGAGGAAGGTTTCTTTGATCAGGATACCAGAGAATTTTTGACTGTTGGGAATCCAGTGATCCCAGTATTCAATATGCTTCCTAAAATACACAAGGGAATTGAGAATATGACAGGAAACCAATAATTAGTGGCATAGGCTCATTAAATGAATGTCACAGTGGTTAGATGGAATTTTACAACCTATGGTAAAAGATTTGACAAGTTATTTATGTGACACTAAGCAATTACTAAAGGAAATTGAACATATCAAATGGGAAGAGGAATTTGGTTGGTTGACTGTAGATGTTCAATCTCTTTATTCCTCAATACCCCACGAGATGGGTTTAAGAGCAATTTAGTTTTTTTTAAGTAGAACAGGAGGATACAGTGATATATTGGTTAAATTAATTTTGCATGTAACTAAATATATACTTAGGGGGACTTCCGGGCAGCGGCCATCTTAATGGTCACACTGAGCTTCAGCTCCTGTATCATTCACCACTTTGACTTAGATCTGCTCTCAAATTCTGGCAACAGACCATTCAAATCGGTGGAGAAACTTGACTGAAGGCATTCTGACCCAAGCGTTTGGGGTTTTGGTTTGTAGTGTGGCGCTCCAGCCCTCAGTACCGGACATTTTACTTTGAGGTCTTCCCCATTACCTGAAGCCTCTCTTGTCCTCACAAACGCCACGCTACTGCTGCGCGGCCAGTGCCCTCTGTGGCAAACTACTCTACAGCCTATCACATACTAAGGTAGTAGGAGAAGACTAAACACACTCAGGAACAGAATGGATGCTAGAGAAACATCGCTGCTAGCTGCTATTGGAAGACTGCTGGACGACCAACTTAAAAGTATCTCCGATCACCTGGCAAGAGAATGGGGCAGTGCTCGCACTTTTCACCCTACCATAAGCTCCCCAGGAAACCCAGAATCCACACTTATAGCAAGAGAAAAACTAAGCCTGGAAAAACAACTTACAGGCAACGAAGGCTGATGTCCAGTTGGACTCCGAGCCCAGGAGTGAACATGGTGCTGCCCCAGAAAGCGGAGACCGGAACAGTAAGGAGATCCCGTCTAAATCCACACCGGAGCTCCTTGATCCCATCGAGTCTACAAAGGCTTCCTGTAGCAGTGGGAAATTTGGCATCGAACCACCAGCAGTGTCGGTTGGAGACCACAAACTGGAAGACACACTACAACCTTGTGAAGGAGCAGTGGCTGAATTTACCCGGGCCGGTGAGAAAGCTTCACTCGGGCAGAAATGGTTGCGCTTTACAGATCCCGACTGCATCCAGGTTGCGAGTACAAGGGCTGCCCAGTTGCTGCCATCCGAATCCATAGCCCCTTGTAGTTCCATCTCAAGACACCCGCAGAATAGGACATGGCTGGTCCCTTTCATAGAACTTGATTGTTTGACGGCGACCGGAGTGGGTTGACAGCCCGGGAGCTCTGAGGTGGGGCAGGATACTAGACCAGTGTCTGCAGAGCCTGCATTGCCTGATCACACTGGCAACCCGCTGAAAACTTTCAGATACACCTACATATCAACTGGTACTATTAATGAAGTCTCAGGGACTGAAGTATAAGTTATTCAGAATTTAGGTTTGGTCTGAAGCTAGTTAGCCGCTACTTATGGCTTAATTTTATTATGAAGTTGTGTACCATACTATTACTCGCATGCAGTCTCTCCACCTGACAGTGTCTGGGATGTACATGAGTGTTTAAATCTGTATTGTCTGCCAACGTTATTGTTTTTTTTAGTATGCAGGTGCAAACTTTGCGGCTGGCTTAACTATACCTTATTAACCCTATCAGCTGTTTAATCATATTAGCCGTGCCCCTCGCCTCGTATATGAACACATCTACATATTATTGTGCCTGCAAGTATTATTGTTTTACTCTGCGTCTACACTGTAGAATTGTGTGACACGTTGACAGAATCTCAGCATACCTTCCTATGTATACGCATCACCACTATATGGTTTAAATTCCCTAAAAAAACATCCTTACGAGCAGACGATGCATTTTAAAACTATCCTAAGACTCCACACAGATACCAATCCCCTCCACCAGATGGGAGTATAGAGTCAACTACAACTTTTAAAAATGTGCCCATACTCTTCCAGCCTTATTCACACTAGAGCAGCACTTATAACATATAATATATACCTTCCTGTTCTCTAGTATTTCATTGCCTATTTCATTTTTTTTTTTATTTTTTTTTATTATCTATCATAATTATTCACTCTGTTATGTTACCTCATGTACCAAACTATTATTGTCACTCATGCAATGTGCTTTGATTGTATTGATCACATATATGTAAACAAGGTTCCTACTGCTCATTGAGTTGCAAAGGTGGTCCCCTATAGAATGTAGAGGCTTATCCTGACTACTTAACATGCTTTGAATTTACACATGTTTCCTGATAGCTTATACATAAGGTACCTATGGTTATAGTAGTATATATTGGCCCAAAAGTGGCCGTATTCATCACTATAGTTTCTCCCACAATTATCTATGTGGTTCAGGGTCCAAAAGTGGCCCGTAATATCATAGGAGGAACTCACAAATATTTCACTGGAAAAAGAAAAAGAAATGAGGTTTCAATATATGTTATGCATTTACTCAATCTATTCACCCGTTTTATCGGT
This sequence comes from Bombina bombina, assembly GCF_027579735.1. Lineage (NCBI taxonomy): Eukaryota > Metazoa > Chordata > Amphibia > Anura > Bombinatoridae > Bombina > Bombina bombina. Next base: position 680,176,072 of record NC_069502.1, on the reverse strand, counting down.
TTTTTTTTTGTTTGTTTTTTAATATATGACCTCGAACTGTAAATTCCAATCCATGTATGTGACTCTTATGATTGTTTTGTCAGTTCTGCAAATGCTTTTCTTTTTATTATTGTAATTGGCTAAAAACCTCAATAAAAATTCTTCAAAAAATAAATAAATAAATATATACTGAGGCATCATTTTTTTACATTTGAGGGGGCTTTTTACCTCAGAGATGTGGGACAGCTATGGGGGCAAAATTTGCCCCTCCTACGCAAACCTCTTTATGGAGTGGTGGAAGCTGTCCCACATGTGGAAGCCCTCTCAAAAGAAATATTTATTACCGTAGGTATATTTATGACCTCATTTGCATCTGGAAAGGTGACAAAAATACTGCACAAGAATTTGTGGCACTACTCAATGCAAATGAGGTCGGCATTAAATTTACCTCTGAATTTGAGTATGAGGAAATTCATTACCTGGATGTTAAACTGAAAGGTACTAGAGAAGGTTTCATACAAACCAAAGTCTTTATTAAGCCTATTGCAGGAAATACATTGTTGCACTCTCAGAGCAGTCACCCCAGGCGGGTATTTGACTTTGTAGCCAAAGGTCATTTCATTAGACATAAAAGAAATTGTAACACAGATATATCATACAGTAAACATGCAGAGTTACTATCGGGAAAACTGAAATAGAGGCTACTGCAGAAAGACAATTGAAACTGCCAAAGCTTCAGTAGCAATGATTGAAAGAGCAGATTTACTTAGACAGGAGAAGGTTGTGCAAAGAGAGAGGTAACAGGGTAACTTTTGTCACCAAGTATAGTAACCAATATCATAAAATATGTTCTATTATACAGAAACATCTCCCTTTGCTTCAGGCAGATGATAAATTGATTAATATCGCAAGACAGGGTTGCAGATTTTCCTTCAAAAAGGGCATGTCCATAGGCAATCATGTAGCCCCCACCAAATTGAGGACAAAAAAAAAAAAAAGTCAGCCAATCAGAATTCATGGCTCACGTTTAAAGGGAACTTCCATTGCAGTAATTAAACATGCAAAGCTTGTGAATTCCTTCAGGAAGGGAATTCTTTTAGAAGTACAGTAACGGGTAAATTTGTTTTCCCATAAAACATGTCTAAATTGTAGAGACACGTATGTAATTTATTTACTCACATGTACTACATGTGATTGTAAGTATGTCGGACTCACGACAAGGGAGGTCCGGGAGAGAATTAGAGAACACGTTAACATAAAAAATGGTTCTCTAACTACACCTCTAGTAGAGCATTTCAGAGATCATCATCAAAAATGCCCTATATCCCTTAGGTGGACGATAATTCAAAAGATACAGAGAGCGAAAGGGGGACAAACTAAAGAATCAGAGTTGGCTTTAAGGGAGGTATTCTGGATTCATAAATTGAAATACAGTATACCTCTAGGACTCAACTCTGAGTTTTATGTGATTAATTTTTGGCAATAGTTGATCACAATATGTTTTATAATGTTTCATATATACTCAGGGTTAGATATATGAAGATCATATGGCTGGGTAAATACTAGTGTATGCTGGTAATTTTGTATCATGTAGAGTGTTTATATCATATAATGTTTGTTTTATCATATCTGGTAATGTTTTGCGTAAGAGTATACGTAACAAAAGAAATAGGAGATAAGATATTATCAGTTAGATTAATTAAATGTTCAGAATTTATACCTGAAATCCAATAAGAGTATTGGTATAATGAATTCATAATTTAGGTTTACATATTTTGTCTTTCAGCATAAAGATAGAACACAATCTATATCAGATTAGAGAATCAGTCTGTATACTCAAACTTATGGAAAGTCTCCGTTCATAAAAGAGACATTTTAAAGTCCATTTAGTTGGCTAGGAATCAAGTGGTACATTAAGAGCAACATTAAGCCCCAGGTGATGTGGTCTGTCAGGAGTTTAAAGCACATGGAAGCATCAAATCAGTGACAGGGTAGAGGGTTTGGTTTTAATTGTTATTAACCAATCAGAAGAAGTTGAGATACGTAAATAGGTGCACAATGGTATTGTTCCTTATGCTATGAGTACGGCAAATGCCGAAACGCGTAAACAGGAATGCTACCCGTGTTTTCGGATGTGATATATGGATTTTAGCATGGTTTTGATGGATACGGCTGCAAGCTGAAATAAAAGCTAAGTTTTATAATTTTCCTTTGCCTGGTGCTCCTTATCAGCTATTTGATTTTCTAAGTATCTTATTACAAGTTTTATATAATAACATCAGCCTTAATAATAATACAAAATACATAACTGCTGTTGGCAAGGGAAACGAATACTGAAAGGCACCAAATACACCAAATTTAGTCAAAATTGTAAAGACTCAGGAAACAGAAAAAAAATTGTTGGTTAATTATACCAGTAGTAACTCAGATGGCTGGTGCATTCTTAAAGGGACAGTCCACACCAGAATATTTATTGTTTTAAAAAATAGCTAATCCCAAAATCCCTTTATTACCCATTCCCCAGTTTTGCATAACCAACACAGTTATATTAATACACTTTTTACCTCTGTGATTACCTTGTATCTAAGCCTCTGCAAACTGCCCCCTTATTTCAGTTTTTTTTTTTACAGACTTCAATTTCAGCCAATCAGTGCTGGCTCCTAGGAACTCCACATGCATGAGCACAGTGTTATCTATATGAAAAACATGAAATAACACCCTCTAGTGGTGAAAAACTGTCATTATGCCCTGAGCTAAGAGGCGACCTTCAAGGGCTTAGAAATTAGAATATGAACCTCCTAGATTTAGCTTTCAACTAAGAATACCAATAGATCAAAGTAAATTGGAAAATTGTTTAAAATGACATACCCTATATGAATAATAAAAGTTTATTTTGGACTAGACTGTCCCTTTAATACAAAGGCAATCAACTCTGCTATACCTGAGAGCCTGGGAGACCCAGAATAAGGCTGTAGTTACAAACGTGAGATATCAATCAGTTGTACCTACTGGCAAGCAGAGATGCCTGACGAAGGGATCTCAGTGTCCTGAAAGCTTGCAACTGTATCCACTATTACTTAGCTGTTAAAAGATATCACCTGGACCTTACTTTTGTTATTTTCATACAAAAGGATTTTTACTTTAAGGGGCAGCGACATTAGCATTATACTAATCAGAGAAACAGGAATAAATTCAGATGAATCCCAATAGCAGGGCAAAACCTTTTTCATCATAGCAGATTCAGAATTAGACATATTGCAATCTTGCAAAACAACAGGTTCAGGCTCAGCAGTAAATAGATTAGGTGCAAATAATCCTCCAAAAAGTGACCAATGCATTTACACACAGCTTTATTTAGTATTTATTTATTTAAAAAAACAAACAAACAAACAAACCCCTTGTGCCCTCTCAGCCCCAAATGACCCCCTAATCTGAGAGACTTGCACCTGTAAAGATAACAGTCCAAATATAACTACTAAAAGACCCTGCATAATACGCTGATAATTCAGCCCCCAAGACAGACGGACTTGTTCTGAGATTTAGATAAATATCTAGAAACAGCTGAGTACAAACCATAGGTGAAGCATACAAAGCTGAAAAGGCCTCATGTGAATCTGAGCAAACAGCATAGCATCCAATGTAGCAATTATGAGACTTAATACCTCCATGCAAAGAGCGACTGAGGCAAAAGAAAGACTGAGGACCAGATTTATTAAAGACCGGGCAGATAGGGGCGAATACCTTTGCCCCGGTCCACCCTGCATCGCATCTGGAGGGCAGCAATTCGCTGACCGCATTTATCAATGCAAACTCGCGGAAGTGTAACCCCGCCCATTGCTCATGAGCAGTCAATCTCACTGGTCGGAAAAGTCTGGGGGAATGACATACGCCACATTACAGGTGGCATGGTGGGTTAAAAAAATGCAGTCTGATAACCCCTGCAAGCTCACTTGTGCAAGCCTGCAGCCGATGGGGCTCTAAAGCTCATTGTAGCTTCATAAATCTTGCCCTGAAGGTTTTGAAAAGCTAAAACCAGCTGCAACCTTCTAATTCTGTCCAAAAAAAAAAACTGAACCTATCTGAACTCCCCAAAAAAACAACCCTTTCTTAGAAACCAGAAAAACTATGAAAAACTGATTCGCCAACCATGTTGAAGAAATAAACGACTGTAGATATCTGGATAATACCTTTTCATTTAGTAAAATCTCATAAGGAAACACCCCAATAACCTGAATTCTGATTACAGACAAAGGGGTACCCAGAACCTTATAGAAAATCCTGGTACCCTTATAGCCAGGCCAAAACGATGAGCAACAAACTGAAAGAGTTTGTCTAGAAAGACAAACCTAGACACGGATAATGTTCCCTAAGAATTGAAACAAATGAAAACATCCTTGAAATCTATAGAGGACATAAACTGACCCAGCTGAAAGCAAGTTAGAATAGTCTGAATACATTTCAATCTGAAAGAAGAATCTCTGAAATACTACTTCAGAGCCTTCAGATCCAAAAACTATCCTGAAAATGAAATCCTGCTTTGGAGCAAGATGATAATTGAGTAAAATCCCAAACCCTGTCCCAACAGGAGAATGGGAATAATCACTCACATAGATACTAGATCCGCAACAGACTGAAAAATGGCTTGAGCCTCCACAGGATATTTGGAACAGTAGACAGAATAAACAATATTCTGGAAGACTGTATTCAGATATCCCTAAGAAACAATGCTTAGAACCCTGGGATTCAAAACAGACAATCCAAGCCCCCTGAAAAAGGTACAACCTGCCCCCTACCAGAGCCTCTGGATCAGGGGACAGACCTTCATGCAGACTTGGATGAGGAGTAAATTTTTCAGGCTGCTAGAACTGTTCCAGCTTAAACTAGGATTCCAGGCAGAACTAGAGGAAAAACAAATAGAATTCTGTACCCTGTTCTGACAGGATATACCTTTGGACTACTTGTCCTAAAGGAAAAAAATGCTCCCTTACCACCAGTTACACTAGAGATAATAGAATCCAAACCAGAACCAATTATGTTTCCCTGAAAATAGAGAGATAAAAGCCTAGATTAGAAACCATATCAGCAAACCAACGGCTAGATTATGAGTTGTGCGGTAATCTTAAAAAGCAGCGTTAACAGGTCCTAACGCTACTTTTTTGCGCCGCTGGTATTACGACTCTTGCAGGTTTAGGGGCAACGCACACTTTTTTCGCCTTACTGCAAACCAATTTACGTAAATTTCGAAAAGCCTTTTTTCTATGGGACTTCCATAGCGCTGGTATTACGAGTTTGTCCTGGGAGGCCAAAAATTGAGCGGTACACCCTCTACCGACAAGATTCCTAACGCATTTTAAAGTCAGTAGTTATGAGTTTTATGTTACAACGCCGTAACATAAAACTCATAACTAAAGTGCTAAAAAGTACACTAACACCCATAAACTACCTATTAACCCCTAATCCGAGGCCCTCCCGCATCACAAACACTATAATAAAAATTTGAACCCCTAATCTGCCACTCCGGACATCGCCACTATAAACATATTAACCCCTAAACCGCAGCACTCCCGCCTCGCAAACACTAAAATATTAAGTTAAATATTATTAACCCCTAATCTGCTGCCCCCAACATCGCCGCCACCTACATTATACTTATTAACCCCTAATCGCCACTATAATAAACATATTAACCCCTAAACCGCAGCACTCCCGCCTCGCAAACACTAAAATATTAGATTAAATATTAAGTTAAATATTATTAACCCCTAATCTGCTGCCCCCAACATGGCCGCCACCTACATTATACTTATTAACCCTTAATCTTCCGCTCCGGTCATTACCGCCACCTACATTATATTTATTAACCCCTAATCTGCAGCCCCCAACATCGCCGACACTTACCTACATTTATTAACCCCTAATCTGCCGTCCCCAACATCACCACCACTATTCTAAATTTATTAACCCCTAAATCTAAGTCTAACCCTAACACCCCCTATCTTAAATATAATTTAAATAAATCTAAATACAAATTACTATCACTACCTAAATTATTCCTATTTAAAATTAAATACTTACCTATAAAATAAACCCTAAGATAGATACAATATAACTAATAGTTACATTGTAGCTAGCTTAGGGTTTATTTTTATTTTACAGGCAAGTTTGTATTTATTTTAACTAGGTAGAATAGTTACTAAATAGTTATTAACTATTTAATAACTACCTAGCTAAAATAAATACAAATTGACCTGTAAAATAAAACCTTATCTAAGTTACACTAACACCTAACACTACAATTAAATAAATTCCCTACATTTAATACAATTAAATAAAATTAACTAAATTACCAAAAAACAAATACTAAATTACAGAAAATAAAAAACAAATTACAAGATATTTAAACTAATTACACCTAATCGAAGTGCCCTATCAAAATAAAAAAAGCCCACCCAAAATAAAAAAAAACCCTAGCCTAAACTACCAATAGCCCCTAAAAAGGCCTTTTGCGGGACATTGCCCCAAAGAAATCAGCTCTTTTACCTGTAAAAAAAAAAAATACGAACAACCCCCCAACAGTAAAACCCACCACCCACACAACCAACCCCATAAATAAAACCCTAACTAAAAAAAACCTACGCTCCCCATTGCCCTGAAAAGGGCATTTGGATGGGCATTGCCCTTAAAAAGGGTATTTAGCTCTATTGCAGCCCAAAGTCTTAACCTAAAAAATAAACCCACCTAATACACCCTTAAAAAATCCTAACACTAACCCCCGAAGATTCACTTACCAGGATAAGTCTTCATCCAAGCGGCAAGATGTCCTCAACGAAGCCGGCAGAAGTGGTCCTCCAGACGGGCAGAAGTCTTCATCCAGACGGCAACTTCTATCTTTATCCATCCGGCGCAGAGCGGGTCCATCTTCAAGACATCCGGGACAGAGCATCCTCTTCTTTCGATGGCTAACGATGAATGAAGGTTCCTTTAAATGACGTCATCCAAGATGGCGTCCCTTAGATTCCGATTGGCTGATAGAATTAAGCCAATCAGAATTAAGGTTGAAAAAATCCTATTGTCTGATACAATCAGCCAATAGGATTTAACTTCAATCCTATTGGCTGTTCCAATTCTATTGGCTGATTGCATCAGCCAATAGGATTTTTTCAACCTTAATTCCGATTGGCTGATAGAATTCTATCAGCCAATCGGAATCTAAGGGACGCCATCTTGGACGACATAATTTAAAGGAACCTTCATTCATCGCTAGCCATCAAAAGAAGAGGATGCTCCGCGCCGGATGTTTTGAAGATGGATCCGCTCCGCGTCGGAAGCATGAAGATAGAAGATGCCGTCTGGATGAAGACTTCTGCCCATCTGGAGGACCACTTCTGCAGGAGGACATCTTATCACTTGGATGAAGACTTCTCCCGGTAAGTGAATCTTCAGGGATTAGTGTTAGGATTTTTTAAGGGTGTATTGGGTGGGTTTATTTTTTAGGTTAGGGCTTTGGGCTGCAATAGAGCTAAATGCCCTTTTAAGGGCAATGCCCATCCAAATGCCCTTAACAGGGGTGTTAGGGTTAGACTTAGGTTTAGGGGTTAATAAATTTAGAATACTGGCGGCGACGTTGGGGCGGCAAATTAGGGGTTAATAAACATAGGTAGGTTGTGGCGACATTGGGGGAGGGAGATTAGGGGTTAATAAATATAATGTAGATGTCGGGGGCAGCAGATTAGGGGTTCATAAGTATAATTTAGGTGGCGGCGATGTCCGGAGCAGCAGATTAGGGGTTAATAAATATAATGTAGGTGTCGGCGATGTCGGGGGCGGCAGATTAGGGGTTAATAAGTGTAAGATTAGGGGTGTTTAGACTCGGGGTTCATGTTGGGGTGTTAGGTGTAAACATAACTTTAGGTTCCCCATAGGAATCAATAGGGCTGTGTTACTGAGTTTTACGCTGCTTTTTTGCAGGTGTTAGACTTTTTCTCAGCCGGCTCTCCCCATTGATGTCTATGGGGAAATCTTGCACGAGCACGTACAACCAAGCTCACCGCTGACTTAAGCAGCGCTGGTATTGAAGTGCGGTATGGAGCTCAATTTTGCTCTACGCTCATTTCTTGCCTTTTAACACCGGGTTTGTAAAAATGCATAAACTGCACGTTAGCACCGCACCGCTCATAACACAAAACTCGTAATCTAGCCGCAAGACTTTAACCATAAAGACCTTCTAGAAAGTACCGCCAAACACATTTTTAGAATATATCTTAATGATGTCAATAACAGAATCATAAATGAAAGCATTAGCACATTTAAGAGATTCCAAAAGATTAGAAGAAAAATCTTTACCAGCAGAATAATCAGAAAACTGCCAAGACTATTTAACCAAATGAAAGAAGCAGCAGCCACACCAGCAATAGAAACTGCTGGGCTAAAAGTATAACCCACTTGCTGAAACCCCCCTAATTAAGCAATTTAACTTCCTATATGAATGGCCTTTAAAGGAAGACCCAAGGTAGAAATGGCCCCAACAACAGTTTCCCAAAGTTCAAAGCCGGAAAGGGATAGATATTCTTAAACCTTGCAGAAGCAATAAAATGATTACCTGGCTTAACCCATTCCCTGGAAACTATCTCAGAGACAGTATCACAAACAGAAAAAAAAATCTTTAGAAGATTTAACCACAGGCTTAAAATATTCTAAAAGGCTTTTTAAAAAGTCTAAATGATCTACAGACTTATCCTCAGCTACCTTAGGATCTTAACCTTTATCAGGATGGCTCTGATTCATGGTCAGACAAAACTAAAACATTAGAGAAAACCTTACTCTCTGTGAACTCAGCAACAAAAACATTAACTTCAGCAGGCTTAGAGCTAGAAGGTAAATAATAAACTTTGCTTTTATGCTTAATTGAAGGCAGAATAGCAGCCAACATTTCAGATATTAAAGCGCATACAAAGTCCTTAACTCAAGGAGTAAAATCTGACAAACTGCCCTGTAAGGAACAAACTAAAGGAGCAGTAACACCTTTAGAAGCAAGAGCAGCATTCGTTTAATCTAAAGGCAAACATTTAAACGTGTTACATAACAATGCTGGTGGTAATACCTCAGCTTGTATACAATAAAAACATTTAACACTGGTAGGGTAGTATTCAGAGGTTTAGGGACAGAATACAAAGGCTCCATAATATTTATTTATTTATTTATAAAATATTTTACCAGGAAGGATACATTGAGATTTCTCTTGTTTTCAAGTATGTCCTGGGATCACAAAAACATTGCATTGATACAATAGGGTACAATAAAATACAAAAACAATAATAAATATTATTAAACCAGTGAGCGCAGGGTGAGAAACACCAAACTCCTGAGAATACCTATGTGTTCCCAAAAATAGGTAATAAGAAAATCAGAAAAGGAGAGTATATCAGGAGCGCTACAGCTAAAGGTGCTAGGAGATGAGACTATGTAAATAAAAAAAATGGCATAGACATTAGCGTATCTTAAAATCTAGCACAAATTTAATGCACAGCAAATAATACACAAATATGAATAAAAACGGACGTCTCCGTGAATAAAAGTTCTTAAGTTGCCGCCATATGATTATTGTAATAGCAGAAAGAGTTTGTGGTACAAATGAATGACAGTCTAGTGTACACTTACAGTATCCTTAATGTGTGTTGGTTTGCTAGCAAACAGGGGCTTACCCCAAACTTTCCACTCAATGTCCTCCGTGAGTTGGTTACAGCCGTTAGCGTGATGACACTGCTAATGTGGGCGCTGTCTCAGATGGGCTCTTCTGATTGGTCCAAACTCGGACCCGGTCAGCAGCAAACAGGGGCTTACCCCAAACTTTCCACTCAATGTCCTCCGTGAGTTGGTGACAGCCCTTAGCATGATGACGCCACTAATGTGGGCACTGTCTCAGATGGGCTCTTCTGATTGGTCAAAACTCGGACCCGGTCAGCAGCGGTACTGGTGACTATTACAGCTAAAGTATAGCAATTGTCCGATGATTAATACCTGCTCTTAGTGCTAACTAGCATGCAGGTACAAAATTAAAGATGAAAACAAGCTTGGCTATCCGATGAAAAGTTCAGAGAGTTGGTTGCAAGTCTTTCCAATTACTAGTTATTATAGCGATATTGCACAATCCTCAATGAACACTGTGGTAGCTCCAGCTTCAAATAGTAATCTCAGTAGTAGTTGCAGCACATCAACGCGTTTCCCCCTCTACAGGGCTTTCTCAAGATGATTCGTTTTCAAGTATGTCCAGGGATCGCAAAAACATTGCATTGATACAATAGGGTACAATAAAATACAAAAACAATATTAATAATACACAATATATGCAAACATTTAACATAGAGCAGGTACAAAATATTTAATCAACCATGACAGGAGCATTCTGTTTTGAGATATGTATAGAGGGATCTCTTAAGGGATTTTAGGCTTGGGGAAGTTTTTAAAGTGTGAGGGAGGTCATTCCATAATTGTGGCGCTCTGTAGGAAAAGGAGGATCGAGCTGCTTTCTTTTTGTATTTAGGCAAGCTAAATAATGTGCTGTTATTGGATCGGAGGTTATAGGAGGTGGGAATAGCAGGGGAGAGCATTCTGCTCAGGTAGGGTGGGAGCTTCCCAGAAAGGCTCTTAAAGACAAGGCAGGAAAGATGGAGGGTGCGTCTGGATTCCAGCGACAGCCAGTTTAGTTCTTTTAGCATGTCACAATGGTGGGTCCTGTAGTTACATTGTAGCACAAAGCAGCAGAACGAGTTATATAACGTATTTAGTTTATTAAGGTGAGTTTGCGAAGCAGGTGCATATACTATGTCCCCATAATCCAAGATAGGCATCAGCATTTGCTGTACAATCTTTTCCTTTACTGTAGGGCTGAGGCAAGATTTGTTTCTGTACAGGGCACCTAGTTTTGGATAAAGTTTAGAGGCAAGTTTTTCTATGTGGAGTCCAAAAGATAGATTGGGGTCTAACAACATACCTAAGTATTTAAAAGAGTTGACTGCGGTCAGCGTGCAATTGGATTTTGTTTTGATGCGAAGATGGGAATTTTGTAATTTTTGTATTTTAGGTCCCGTTCCAAAGATCATTGTGACCGTTTTGTCAGTGTTTAGGAAGAGTTTGTTTTTCGAGATCCACTTTTCTACCTCTGTGAACTGGTCTTGGAGCACTGCTTCAAGCTGCGGCAGATCAGATTTGTTTGCATAGATTACTGTGTCGTCTGCGTACATGTGTACAGTTGAGGATTTGCAGACATTAGGCAAATCATTTATAAATAATGTGAATAGTAGGGGGCCGAGAATGGAACCTTGGGGAACACCACATGTGACTGGGAGAGGGAGGGAGACATATTGTGATCGATCCGATACATATGATTTAAACCAGGTTAACGGGCGATCAGCAATACCAGAGTTTTTTTAGTTTGAGAAGTAGTAGGTCATGGTCCACTGTGTCAAAAGCCTTTGCAAAATCAAGGAAAATAGCTCGTTAGGTCTCCTTGTTCCATGCCAGTTTGGATGTCGTTGCAAACTTTTAGGAGGGCAGTTGTAGTGGAGTGATTCGGTCTGAAACCTGATTGATCAGGGGTCAGATAGTTTGAAAGTTGATAATATTCGCATAATTGCGTATGGACGCATTTTTCTAAGATTTTTGACAATACAGGGAGCAATGATATAGGACGATAGTTAGAAACCAAGGTTAACTCCCCACTTTTATGAATAGGCACTACTCTTGCAGTTTTCCAGAGTTTGGGTATGTATCCAGACACCAAGGACTCGTTAATTAGGGTTGCGACAGGCTTAGCAATTGCCGGCACACTGAGCTTCAACAGCATTGCTGGGATTTGATCAGGTCCTGACTGGTTTTTCATTTTTAGATTATTGAGGTGTTTCTTAATGACATTGAAGGGTAGAGGTCTAAAATTGAACTTTTCTATATTGGGTCTTTGCTGTTTTAGTGGGGCCTGATCCACATTTGTAGCTTCAGGACGAGTGCCATTTATTAGTTTGTCAATCAGGGTGGTGGAGCATCCTACAAAATAATTGTTAAAGGCATTTGCTACTTCTAAGGGGAGTTGCAGGTTTTGGTTATCCACATTGACAGTGGAGGGTTGGGAGTGGATTGGTGGATTTTGTAGGTTATTTATGAGTTTCCAAAACTATCTAGGGTTACATATATTATTGTTCAGATTTTCACAGAAATATTGCGCCTTAGCCAATTTTGTTTGTTTAGTACATATATTTCGCCATTGTCTATATACACAGTGATCATTCATAGAGCCAGTATGCTTGAACTTTGACCACAATGAATCCCGAAATTGGTACATTTGAATGAGGTCAGCTGTGATCCAATTCAAGTGTGCTCCTTTTACTCTCACCTTACGCAGCGGTGCATGTAAATTCCAAACTTGTAGGAGTTCAGACTGAAAGAATTCAACTGCAGAGTATAGATCTGGGATTAGGTTTAATCTGTGCCAGGGGAGGTTCTTGATGTCATTTAGAAATGATTGAAGATTACATTTTTTGAAGGACCTGGCGATTTTAACCTTGGGAGAGGATTTAGTAGCCTTTATTTTGCGCACACAGTACACTAAGCAGTGGTCACTGAAATTGTTAGGGAGAACACCTGTCTCCTGGATTCGGTCGGGAGAAGAGGAGAGAATCCAGTCGAGCAGGGTATGATTATGGCTTTTGATGTTTATGCGAGTTGGGGAGGAGATTAATTGTGTTAGCTGCAAAGATTTAAACAGCGAGCGACAACTGTTATTTTTTGGATTCAGCCAATCGATGTTAAAATCTCCAAAAACTAAAATTTCACTTTTTTGGTTTTGAGTTATGGATTCACTAAGGAGCTGTGCTATGTCCGAAATGGAATGCACAGGGGAGCTTGGTGGGCGGTAGATTCCTGCAACAATGATTGATTTACTTCACGGGATCTCAATTTTGCCAGAAAGGAAATCAAAGGTGGCAGGAGAGCTAGATTTTTGTATGGGGGTGAACTTTGTGGAGTTATCAACATAGATTACAATGCCGCCTCCTCTCTTTGCTCTGTCAATTCTATGGCATGAATAGCCAGGTATTGCAATGGCAGTCAGGTATTTTTGCAGTTAGCCATGATTCAGAGATAACAATGATTTTTGGCTTGTATTGTAAACACCAAGCTTGCAGTGTATCGATTTTTGGAAATAAGCTGCGTATATTACGAGGCATTTTTTAGCTGGAAGGCTAGGAATGGAATTTGCTGGGGGACCAGGGTTAGACTCTACATCATTTGCAAGGGCAAGTAGCATAAGGAATAGGAATTTGGACATAGTTTTTGTTTGGCTATATAGTGAATGGCATACTTTATAATTTTGTGAGGTGGGGGTAGGAGGGCTATTTTTTTATAACTCTCCACCAGCACTCAGCAGATAAGTTACAGCAACAGAGCAGGCCATGGTGTATGATAATTTGTTTTCCAGTTTGAGGTGGGTGATTATGGCGGTAATGAAGTGAACAAAATTGGAGTGAGAAAATGGTTCTCACAAATATCAGTATGGTCATATTTTGATACATGTTAGTGCTATGAAGTGTGTAGGTGAAAATAAATAAAAAATAGTACAATATAAAAAAGAAATATATATACACATACACACATATATATATTCACAAACTATTGGTGTGGGATATATAGCCATTTGTAGGGAGAGAGGGTATGTATTCTAAAGGGTTAAGTGAATGGAAGGATGTACTGATTAGTGTTTGCAGCAGTCAGTTTAGGAGAATGAAAGGTGTGTGGGAGACTATCTATAAATGGGGGAATGAACCTACAAAAGTAGTAATGTGCATAAAAAAGAAAACAGAATATATCTCCCCAAAAATAACTTCTTGAAGAAAGAGAAACTACTTAGCCCCTCCAAAAGCAGCTCTTACAAGGCCAAAGTGCGTAAATCTGACATGCAGGATAACACAGTAGGAGACAGACCTTCACATAGCGCACCTAAGAATGAGGGAGCATGCACGTTATCTAATGTCCAATAAAGAAAAAGAGCATGTGAAAACTCAACGCACGATATCCCGAGAAGCCTATGTGCGCTATCCCAATGCACACAGACTTAAACTGATGCATTCAATAAATCGGTGCAAACTTAAAAAGGAAAAAATGTTTGCAAAAAACATGCTTTATAAAACAATAAACCAAAAAAATGTAAAGGGGAACAACAAATAATTTGGCCCAAGGATATAGATATGGAAATTATATTCCCTGAAAAAGAGATTACCAGTCTATTTACTGTAGATGCAGTCCTCCTGTATGCATTACACACAACCAGTTCTTTGATGTGGAGGCAAAAGGATATCCAGGTATACTCGCAGCCTAATCCCTAGAAAGCAAAGACATCCAAGATGGAAGTCCCAAAGAAATCTACGACAAACAGAGGGAAGGGCGCACAGACAACCAGATCCTATCTGGTGTAGTATATAAAATTCCACAATAGAGCACAGAAAAAAACAAGCCGAATTTCCACTCACTTGTATGAACCTCAACAAAAATGAGGTATGGTTACAGCAAGGAGGCTAATCTTAGCTCCTCTCCGTATGCATCCCTGGAATCCTCCAATAGAAGATGAACCGTTTAGAAGAAAAACTTAGGTTCCCCAGGTCCTGTGTAGAACTTAGATTCAAAGCAGGGAGGGGACACTGTCAGGGTGCCAGGAATCAGACTGAGACGAGAAGTGCAAAAATAATCACACCTTTATTAATAGCAAAAAATAATAAAAAGTCCACAAGTCAAATAACAAGCCAGGAGTCAATAGCCATAGCGAATAGTCAGACTAGCTGGAATCAGGAACAAGGAAAACAGCAGTCAGGAACAAGCGAGGGATTAGGAACCAGGAAGGACGTGAGGCAGCCAGGTAATACACAGGAACTCTCACAAACAGGTCTGAGACAACACAAAGGCAAAGCATACTGAACAGAGGCCCTTTAAATAATAAGTGATGACATCACAATTCTGAGACTGCATCCTGTCTCACATGGATGATGCACACCAGTCTGGCCATAAAAGGAAGTGCAGGAAGTTAGCAGCATCCCCCACAATGCACCATAGTCAGGAAGAGAGGTGAGTAAAATGGCTGCCAGCAGCACATGGCAAACACAACAGGGAAAAAACCCTGACAGACACTATGGGATCATCAAAAAAGGATATTTATTCAAAATAAAACCTATATATAAATCATACAATCACTTGATGCAATGCATCCACACATTAAAATGTAAAAAGTAGTCAAACCGCAGTGTGTATGAAGCACAGCATGCCTTAGCACTACAGACTAGCTTAACACGAGTGGGGGGTGTGGCCTGACGCATTTCACAATGCTATGGGGCTGCTTCTTCAGAAGTAGGTGACGCCCCCTACTCCTCTAATTTATGCATTCTGGCTCACAGAAATACAAATGCCCTTACTCCATCTTTGTTGTTGGCAAAAACACCCCAAATACATTGTGATTATAAATAACTTGATAGTAATACAATGCCATTATACAATTCTAAAAGGATAGAGAAAATAG
The DNA here is from genome assembly GCF_027579735.1 of Bombina bombina. NCBI lineage: Eukaryota > Metazoa > Chordata > Amphibia > Anura > Bombinatoridae > Bombina > Bombina bombina. The sequence continues at coordinate 680,160,540 of NC_069502.1, read as the reverse complement.
AAAAAAAACTCTTCAATTTAACCTATTAAAAACTTTAAAATGACTTTAAAAACATGCTTCTTCCAAAGTAATTTCTACTCCAAATAATGTTACTAAAAAACAGAAGTAACTGTTACTCAACAACTCTTATTTCTACTTTATTTTTCCAACATTGTTCTATATTTTGCAGAGACGTTAGTGTTATTAAGGCATACATGCTTATGCATGATAGATGTTCAAGAGACTACATTGTACATACATATGTCCAGAGCTGTAACTTATTTTGAAAACTTGGAGTAAATGTATGTATATGTACATATATACACCTCTATCAAATAAGAGGTTTTCTAATCAATTATTTACTCCATAACAAATTCCTTAAAACTTGGTGAGATAAAAAGTTAAAAAACTATAAACCCCTTATTCTTTTTATAATTTTGAAGAAACCAAAAGGGAGCAGCAATATCCAATTCTTAACCCTATAGAAAGGCTGCAAGGTCGATATACTTATTTAGGGCAAATGAATCCAAACTGTTTAAGGTTTGGATCCAGAAGGTCTCCCTTTTCCTGAGTTCATGCAGCCTACTGCCTCCTCTAGGTCCTACTTGGACCTGTTCAATTGACTTTATATAGAATTCTGATCGGTCACTATTATGGTGATTCTTGAAATGTTTTATAAATGGATTTTTAAGTACTCTTGCTTCAATATTTTTCATGCGTTCTAAGCATCTTATATTTAAGATGCGTTTCGTTCTTCCTATGTACATCATTGGAGTCTGACACTTGCATTTCAACATGTAAACCACAATCTGATTTACAATGCAATCTCCCTTTTATGTTTAAATCCCTTCCCTTTATATCCCTACCAATATTTTTATTACAATCCTTAGATTTATGTGTATGCTCACAGCACACAATTTTTTCTGTGACACAAAAAAACAGTTAAAGCTGTAGAATGTATAATTCCTTGGCTTTTATCTTTCCTATCCTGCCTAATTATTACTTGGTGCTACAACATTCTTCAAATTTCAGTTTTTTTCTGAAAATAACCTCTAGTTTTTTCACTATTGCGTCCTTCAGAAGTGGGTCTTTCAATAAAATCCCCCAATGTGTATTCAATATACTTTTCACATTTGTGTAACCTCCATTGAATGTAGTTACAAAACTTAAACCCTTCCTATTACTACCCTATTTGTGTTCCAGTGTCTGCTGGTGATTGTTTCCACTTTCCTTTGCTCTGTTATATGCTTTTCCCACTACCCTAGCAGGGAAAAGTTTAGCCTTAAAGCATCCATTCAAAGTTTTGGACTCTTCTTCAAAATCTTGTGATAGGGTACAGTTTCATCTGATCCGCTGAAACTGACCGTATGGGATGTTTTTAATCCCTCTTGGAGGATAACCACTTCTAGCATCCAAATACCCATTTGTGTCAGTTTCTTTCCGGAATATTCTTGTACATATATTCTCATTAACATTAAAAAGCACTACATCCAAGAAATGTATTTCTTTCTTGTCAATATGTCTCAGTTAATTTTAAGGAGTTAGAGTTTAGTTACCCTGTAAATTCTGACCAACTGGGAAGATCTCCATCCCAGATTATCAGAATATCATCTATATACCTTTTCCAAAAGATAAGATGTTATCCCTGTATCCACTATCCTCATATATCATGTCTTCAAAATAACCCATATACAGGTTTGCAAACTTCAGTGCGAACTTCATCCCCATGGCGATGCTACTTGTTTGCAGATAAAATCTGTCCTGGAAAAGAAAATAGTTCTTCTCTAAAACAAACCAAGAATCTAGGATAAAGGACTTTTGCACATCCTGAAACTGTACGTTCCTTCCCAGAAAATACTTCACTACCTCAATGCCACCGACATGGGGAATAGAAGTATAAAGAGCTGACACAGCTAGTGTTGCCCATCTGTATGTAGGTTTCCAAGGTATATTCTTCACCATTTCTAGCAATTGTGGGGTGTCCCTCAAATATGATTTTAAATTAATCACCATTGGCTTCAGGAATACATCCACATATTCCGACAATCTTGCGGTTAAAGAGTCTGTGCCTGATATTATTGGCCTGTCTGGGGGACATTTTTGATCTTTAAGAATCTTTGGCAAGTGATAGAATGCAGCCTTGCTAGGTTCCTTACTTGCCAAAAATCTACATTCCTTTATATTCAAAACATTATCCTGCAGACCCTGATTAATAAGGGTTGCATATTCCTTCAGAAAAGGAGCTGTGGGGTTGCATATTCCTTCAGAAAAGGAGCTGTGGGGTTGCAATTCAGAACTACATAAGTGTTGGGTTCAGACAGCAGATTGTATGCCTCTTTTAGATAGTCTGCTCTGTCCTGAATGACAATCCCACCTCCCTTGTGTGATTCCCTTATGATGATATTTTCATTGTTCTTTATATTAGTCAAAACTTTCTTTTCCTTAAGCCGTAGATTGTGATTTTTTTATTTTAAAGTTTTTGCACATTAGTGCATTCCTGCAGGATCATATCTTTAAATTGTGCAATATATTTTCCCTGTGACTGAACAAGGAAAAATATAGAGACTTAGGTCTTAAATGACTGTGCAATAATTCCTTTCTTATGTCATGGAGAGTCCACAAATCATTCCAATTACTAGTGGGATATTCTTTCCTGGCCAGCAGGAGGCAAAGAGCACCCCAGCAGAGCTGTTAAATATCACTTCCCTTACCGATAACCCCTAGTCATTATCTTTGCCTCTGTCAATGGAGGATGTGTGAAGATGGTGTCTGAAGATATTTAAATCCTTTAAATTGATCATTTTCACTGCAAGCAAGGATTTGGGGCTATGCTGGGTCCATGTCAATCTCTTTAGTAAGCGTAATGGTGGCTATTAGCAGTTAGAAAGTGGCAAGGTGGTCTTTGCTTTATTTCTAACATTATTGCTACCCCTTTTTAAAAAGCCAGGGTTGGTTACTCAGTTCTTTCCTTTTCTATAGGTCCATGGCAGAAGTAAGAGTATCTGCTACACCTTAGAGGTTATTCCCTGCCTGAACAGCAGAATCCACAGGTAAGTGCTTCCCTTCTAGGTAAGAAGGTGCTAGCACTCTTAGGGTTAATTCTCTGGTGGATTTCATTATTGGAATTTCTATTTTTCTTTATCAAGGAATGTGGATGTTTAAGGGGCACTGCATTTTATTGAGGAGTTTATGAGGCAGTTTTTTTATAAGCTGTGAAATATTGGAGCATTTTGGTTCAGAAGGGGTTCAACATTTTTTGCACTTTTTTTGGCACATTTTAGTTCTGTTGCGGTCATGTGATCGTTCCTCCACATTTTTCAGTTGTCTATTAGTAGCGGAGTTGTTAGCGGGGTGTGTGGACGTTTCAGCTCCTTGCTCAAAATCTCTGTCTACGGTGGTGTTGTCGTAACAGAGGTGCACCTTTTCAAGCTCCTGATTGAATCATTATTTATTGCCCTGCTTTGTCGTGGGAGATCCGGAATAGCTAGTGGGATTGATTGACTGGTTCAGAAGGTGGCAAGTCCTCAGCAGAGTTGAGGTTTTACTGTGCTGTTTTTTTGTAAATGATTTTATCAACATTTTGGGCATTTATTTAGTTGGCTAATTCTTGTGGGGACCAATTTATTCATAGTTATGAGCACTAATGAGGAAAGTGGGTCCTTTGAAAAAAGTTTATTTTGCTTGGAGGCTGATATTCCTCGTGTTCAGTTTTGCTCCTCTTGCCTAAATAAAACTTTATTGATTTTCTCAAAGGATAGTGTTGTGCTAGCCACACCTCAGCTTTCCCCTCAAATGCCTCATGCTTTGCATGCAGTGCCCTGTGGTTCCTCTCAACAACCTCCTGGGGGGGTTTACCTAGGGATTTTGCTTCACAGATTACATCTGCTGTTTCAGCTGCCTTATCAGCCTTTCCAGTTACTAGGAAATGCAAGAGGATATGTAAAAATATTAATGTTTAAAGCTAAAAGCCGCATTAGTCAGTATGTTTTATTTATCTGATGAGGAGGGTGCCTCAGTGGCTTCTGAGGGTGAATGTAAATTCTGCAGATTCAGGGGAGATTAATTTCAGATTTAAGTTAAAACACCTTCGAGCTCTATTAAAAGATTCTTGCTACTTTGGATTCTCCACAACAGACCAGTCAGATTCTTCCAGAGAGGTCTAGTAAACTTAACAGGGTTTATGATGAACCCTCTTCCGTGGAAAAGTTTCAAGTTTCGGACCGTATGGCAGATATAACTCAGGAATGGGATAAACCAGGGATTCCTTTTTCCCTGTCGCCTGTTTTTAAAAAGATGTTTCCTGTGGCGGACTCTATTCATGACTCATGGCGCACTGTGTCCAAGATAGAGAGAGCTATCTCTACTCTGGCCAAAAGAACTACTATTCCTATTGAGGATAGTTGTTCTTTCAAGGATCCCATGGATAAGAAGCTTGATGCTTTTTTGAAGAAGATGTACATTCATCAGGGATTACAGTGGTCGCCTGCTTGTATTGCTACAGTTGCAGAGGCAGCGTCTTATTGGTGTGATGATTTATCTTATCTCATTTTAGAGGAAACCACTATAGAGGAGATTTAAGAGAGGATCAAGGCTCTCAAGCTAGCCAATAACTGTATTTGTCATGCCAATATGCAAGTTCTTAGACTGGGAGCTAAGATTTCTGGTTTCATGGTTATAGTTCGCAGAGCTCTTTGGTTGAAATATTGGTCTGCAGATGTCTTATCCAAGTCCAAGCTTTTGTCTTTGCCTTATAAGGGCAAAACATTGTTTGGCCCAGGTTTGGCTGAAATTATTTGAGATTACAATTGGAAAGGGCTCTTTTCTTACCTCAGGATAAAAAGAATAGACCTAGGGGTCGACAGAATTCTAATTTTCGTTCCTTTCGTAAGTTCAAAGGACAAAAGTCTTCCTCCTCTTCTTCCAAGCCGGAACAGTCCAAGTCATCTTGGAGGTCCGGTCAGCTTTGGTATAAAGAAAAGCAAGCCAAGAAGCCTTCTGCTGATTCCTGTATTGGATCAAGTGGGGGGCAGGCTTTCTTTTTTTCAACAGGCTTGGATATGTGATGTTCCGGATCCTTGGGCTGTAGACTTAGTGTCCCACGGATACAGAATAGGATTCAAATCCTGTCCTCCCATGGGCAAATTCCTATTGTCAAGGTTATCTGTGGACCAGATAAAAAGAGAGGCCTTCTTAAACTGCGTAAAGTATCTTTCTTCCCTGGGATTTATTGTTCCAGTTCCACTAGAGGAACAGGGTATTTGAGTTTATTCAAATCTATTTGTAGTTCCCAAAAAGGAGGGCACTTTCTGTCCTATTCTGGACCTAAAGTGTCTCAACCAATTCCTCTGGGTCCTTCAAAATGGAGATTATCTGCTCCATTCTTCCTTTGATACAGGAGGGTCAGTACATGACAACTATAGATCTGAAGGATGTGTATCTTCATGTTCCCATTCACATTGATCATCACCAGTATTTGGAAATCTTTGTCCAGAAAGGCAAACCTCAATTTGTTGCCCTTCCTTTTGGCCGTGCTACAAGCTCCCAGAATTTTCACAAAGCTTCTGGGGCCTCTTTTAGCAGTGGTCAGGTCCCAGGGAATTGCTGTGGCACCTTACCTCGACGATATCTTGGTTCAAGCGTCATCTTTTCATCTAGCAAGATCTCATACAGAGATGTTGCTGTCTATTATACGTTCCCATGGGTGGAAAGTGAATTTGGAAAAGAGTTTCCTAGTACCAGATACAAGGGTGTGTTTCCTGTTTTTTGCATAGACCTCAAGCACCTCTATACCTTTATTTAAAATTTTTTTTTTTTTTTTTTTAAAAAGCCAGCTTTTTTCCTTTCCTGGTCGTTTTTTTGTGAAATCACCTGCTGTTTTTTTTGTGATATCACATGTGGAGCTGTTTGCCTGACATCATTCTGTGAGTATACTGCACTTATATATTAAGGTGCACAGACATACTATGTCAATGTGATATTCTTTGAACACTGCTACAGACAGAACCCCTTTTTGGGAACATTGTGAAATCACCTGTGGAGCCGCTTATCTGATATTATTCTGTGAGTATGCTGCACTTATGTATTAAGGTGCTCAGACATACTATGCCAATGTGATATTCTTTGAACACAGATACAGACAGAATTCTTCTGGGAAAATTGTGAAATGGAGAAATATCCTTTGGAGATCCCTTAGAACCAGTGCCTCTATCAGCCAATATAAATCGTTTGTACACCTTTGAGAGAGACTGTTTGGAAGGCAGCGGTTCTAACTAAAGGGAAGTAACTATCCTATTGTATACTTTTTTTTACCTCTATACCTTTGTGTTATTTTCTTTTTCTATTTTCCTTTGGCCAAATGACTGGGGGCTATGGGTAAGGGAAGTGATACTTAACAGCTCTGCTGGGGTGCCTCCTCCTGCTTACCAGGAGACAATATCCCATTAGTAATTGGATTGATTTGTGGATTTATCAGGTAAGCATAAATTTTGTTTTTTGTTCGTCCCTAGAAAGGAGGACATTATCCTCCACACTGGGCCAAATCTCCAATTGATTTTACATATGACTATTACTTTCCTGTTCTAAGTCAAAAAGAAATTGGAGGGTCGCTCTATCTTCATTCGTTAGAGCATTCCCCTCCTTACAGTTCTTTTCTTTCTCAAAATGTCAGACTAGTGTCAGTTTCCTAATAAACCTGTTAACGTCTACAAACAAATCAAATGAGTTTGGTGTTTGTGTGGGAGCAAAAGAAAGGCCTTTCTTTAGGAGTGACTCCTCTAGTGGGCTTAGCACATGTGAGGAAATATTAAAAATCTTAATAGTGTCTTGAGTTACATCTATGGTTTCCTTCTTTTTGTGTTGAAGTCTCCTTCCTTTCCTACATCCTCTTCTATTTCTATGGATTTTTTTCAGCCTCCATTTGTTTTGGCCTTGTGCCTTCTACTAGTGCTCTTGATCTGAACCTGTTCCCTGGGCTTTTCCCTAAAAAATGCTGTTGGGATGATTGGTAGTACCCCATTTTTTATATATTGTTACTACCAGATCTTAATCGTGGAGTTTCAATATCTTCCCATTCAGATTTATTAGAATTATAATTTTGTGAATCTCTAAATTATTTTAATTTATAATTCATTTTATTTCCATGCCTCCATGAGTTGTTCCTACTCTGTCTAGGGTTGTCCCTCCAATTCTCCTGTGATGGTGCCCAGTATGAGTTATCCACCTGTTGGTCATAATTGGAGTGATTTCTATCTTTCGTATATATACCACTCCCTTCTATTACTTTGTCTATTTGCATTCTTATTGTAATTTTTGTGTTTATAGTTGTATCCCTTCTACCATGTCCCTAACTTCTAAAATTACCATTATTTTGTATGGAGTTTCTATAATTTGGAGGTTTATCTGTTTGATAAAATTAGATTTTTCAAAATTGAGCTTTTTGGCCAATATTTTCCAAAAGAGGAGTAGCTGGTTTGTTTGGTGTCATTGGAACCGTAGTATCTTCTTCCAGAATTCCAGCTTCCTCCTTTTGCTTGGCTAAAAAATCCCTTTCAAACTTCTTTTTATTTATCTTAGTGTCTCTCTCTAGCTTGCTCAAACGTTCTCTTATCTCCTTGTCTTCAGAGAATTCCAGACAGCGCCCCAACCTAGTAGGCTGGCGTCTGTTGTTACAATTGTCCAGTCCGGCCTGCTGAATGGCATCCCCCTGGACAGATGTGGCCGAGAAAGCCACCATAGAAGAGAATTTCTGGTCTCTTGATCCAGATTCAGAGTAGGGGACAAGTCTGAGTAATCCCCATTCCACTGACTTAGCATGCACAATTGCAGCGGTCTGAGATGTAGACGTGCAAAGGGTACTATGTCCATTGCTGCTACCATTAAGCCGATCACCTCCATGCATTGAGCTACTGACGGGTGTTGAATGGAATGAAGGACACGGCATGCATTTTGAAGCTTTGTTAACCTGTCTTCTGTCAGGTAAATCTTCATTTCTACAGAATCTATAAGAGTCCCCAAGAAGGGAACTCTTGTGAGTGGAAAGAGAGAACTCTTCTTTTCGTTCACCTTCCATCCATACGACCTTAGAAATGCCAGTACTAACTCTGTATGAGACTTGGCAGTTTGAAAGCTTGAAGCTTGTATCAGAATGTCGTCTAGGTACGGAGCTACCGCAATTCCTCGCGGTCTTAGTACCGCCAGAAGAGCACCCAGAACCTTTGTGAAGATTCTCGGAGCCGTAGCCAATCCGAATGGAAGAGCTACAAACTGGTAATGCCTGTCTAGAAAGGCAAACCTTAGATACCGGTAATGATCTTTGTGAATCGGTATGTGAAGGTAAGCATCCTTTAAATCCACTGTGGTCATGTACTGACCCTTTTGGATCATGGGTAAAATTGTCCGAATAGTTTCCATTTTGAACGATGGAATAGGAATTTGTTTAGGATCTTTAAATCCAAGATTGGCCTGAAAGTTCCCTCTTTTTTGGGAACCACAGATTTGAGTAAAACCCTTGTCCTTGTTCCGACCGCGGAACCGGATGGATCACTCCCATTAATAAAAGATCTTGTACGCAGCGTAGAAACGCCTCTTTCTTTATTTTGTTTGTTGACAACCTTGACAGATGAAATCTCCCTCTTGGGGGAGAGAATTTGAAGTCTAGAAGGTATCCCTGAGATATGATCTCTAACGCCCAGGGATCCTGGACATCTCTTGCCCAAGCCTGGGCGAAGAGAGAAAGTCTGCCCCCCACTAGATCCGTTCCCGGATCGGGGTCCCTCGATTCATGCTGTCTTAGGGGCAGCAGCAGGTTTCCTGGCCTGCTTGCCCTTGTTCCAGGACTGGTTAGGTCTCCTGCCTTGTCTGTAGCGAGCAACAGCTCCTTCCTGTTTTGGTGCAGAGGAAGTTGATGCTGCTCCTGCTTTGAAATTACGAAAGGAACGAAAATTAGACTGTCTAGCCTTAGGTTTGGCTCTGTCTTGAGGCAGGGCATGGCCTTTACCTCCTGTAATGTCAGCGATAATTTCTTTCAACCCGGGCCCGAATAAGGTCTGCCCTTTGAAAGGTATATTAAGCAATTTAGATTTAGAAGTAACGTCAGCTGACCAGGATTTTAGCCACAGTGCTCTGCGTGCCTGAATGGCGATTCCGGAATTCTTAGCCGTAAGTTTAGTTAAATGTACTACGGCATCTGAAATAAATGAGTTAGCTAACTTAAGGGCTTTAAGCTTGTGTGTAATCTCATCTAATGGAGCTGATTCAAGTGTCTCTTCCAGAGACTCAAACCAAAATGCTGCTGCAGCCGTGACAGGCGCAATGCATGCAAGAGGTTGCAATATAAAACCTTGTTGAACAAACATTTTCTTAAGGTAACCCTCTAACTTTTTATCCATTGGATCTGAAAAGGCACAGCTATCCTCCACCGGGATAGTGGTACGCTTAGCTAAAGTAGAAACTGCTCCCTCCACCTTAGGGACCGTTTGCCATAAGTCCCGTGTGGTGGCGTCTATTGGAAACATCTTTCTAAATATCGGAGGGGGTGAGAACGGCACACCGGGTCTATCCCACTCCTTAGTAACAATTTCAGTAAGTCTCTTAGGTATAGGAAAAACGTCAGTACTCGCCGGTACCGCAAAATATTTATCCAACCTACACATTTTCTCTGGTATTGCAACTGTGTTACAATCATTCAGAGCCGCTAACACCTCCCCTAGTAATACACGGAGGTTTTCCAGCTTAAATTTAAAATTTGAAATATCTGAATCCAGTTTGTTTGGATCAGAACCATCACCCGCAGAATGAAGCTCTCCGTCCTCATGTTCTGCAAATTGTGACGCAGTGTCTGACATGGCCCTAATATTATCAGCGCACTCTGTTCTCACCCCAGAGTGATCACGCTTACCTCTTAGTTCTGGTAATTTAGCCAAAACTTCAGTCATAACAGTAGCCATATCCTGTAATGTGATTTGTAATGGCCGCCCAGATGTACTCGGCGCTACAATATCACGCACCTCCCGAGCGGGAGATGCAGGTACTGACACGTGAGGCGAGTTAGTCGGCATAACTCTCCCCTCGTTGTTTGGTGAAATATGTTCAATTTGTACAGATTGACTTTTATTTAAAGTAGCATCAATACAGTTAGCACATAAATTTCTATTGGGCTCCACTTTGGCTTTAGCACATATAGCACAGATATCTTCCTCTGAATCAGACATGTTTAACACACTAGCAAATAAACTAGCAACTTGGAAATACTTTTCAAGTAATTTACTATAATATGAAAACGTACTGTGCCTATAAGAAGCACAGAAAAAGTTATGACAGTTAAAAATTAATAAACTGAAAAGTTATAGCATCAAATCTTTGTAAAAAACACAATTTTAGCAAAGGATTTCTCCCATTAGCAAAGGATAACTAACCCTGATAGCAGAAAAAAAAAAAAATACAGAAATAAACGTTTTTTTTTTATCACAGTCAACTACAATCTCACAGCTCTGCTGTGAGTGATTACCTCCCTCAAAAAAAGTTTTGAAGACCCCTGAGTTCTGTAGAGATGAACCGGATCATGCAGGGAAGACAATAAACTTCTGACTGAATTTTTTGATGCGTAGCAAAAGCACCAAAAAAGGCCCCTCCCCCTCACACACAACAGTGAGAGAGATCAATAAACTGTCATAAATTAAATAAAACGACTGCCAAGTGGAAAAAAAATAGTGCCCAAAACATTTTTTCACCCAGTACCTCAGAAAATTAAACGATTTTACATGCCAGCAAAAAACGTTTAACATTAATAAATTGAGTGTTATTAAAAAGCCTGTTGCTAGACCCTGCAAATTAGGCTAAAGTTTTATGCATACAGTATAATTCCAGTGAAGTGCCATTCCCCAGAATACTGAAGTGTAAAATATACATACATGACAGCCTGATACCAGTTGCTGCTACTGCATTTAAGGCTGAGTTTACATTATATCGGTATGGCAGAATTTTCTCATCAATTCCATTGTCAGAAAATAATAAGCTGCTACATACCTCTTTGCAGATTAATCTGCCCGCTGTCCCCTGATCTGAAGTTTACCTCTCCTCAGATGGCCGAGAAACAGCAATATGATCTTAACTACTCCGGCTAAAATCATAGAAAAACTCAGGTAGATTCTTCTTCAAATTCTACCAGAGAAGGAATAACACACTCCGGTGCTATTATAAAATAACAAACTTTTGATTGAAGGTATGAAACTAAGTATAATCACCACAGTCCTCTCACACATCCTATCTATTCGTTGGGTGCAAGAGAATGACTGGTAATGGCAGTTAGGGGAGGAGCTATATAGCAGCTCTGCTGGGTGAATCCTCTTGCACTTCCTGTTGGGGAGGAGTTAATATCCCATAAGTAATGGATGATCCGTAGACTGGATACACTTAACAAGAGAAATTACCATTATTTTGTATGGAGTTTCTATAATTTGGAGGTTTATCTGTTTGATAAAATTAGATTTTTCAAAATTGAGCTTTTTGGCCAATATTTTCCAAAAGAGGAGTAGCTGGTTTGTTTGGTGTCATTGGAACCGTAGTATCTTCTTCCAGAATTCCAGCTTCCTCCTTTTGCTTGGCTAAAAAATCCCTTTCAAACTTCTTTTTATTTATCTTAGTGTCTCTCTCTAGCTTGCTCAAACGTTCTCTTATCTCCTTGTCTTCAAAATAACCCATATACAGGTTTGTGAAGTTTGGTGCGAACTTAGTCCCCATGGCGGGGCCACTTGTTAACAGTTTAAATCTGTCCTGAAAAAGAAAATAGTTCTTCTCCAAAACAAACTTGATACACATATGTAGTTCTGAATGGCAACCCCACAGCTCCTTTTCTGAAGGAACAATGAAAATATCAAAAGGGAAGCAGACAAGGGAGGTGGGATCGTCATTCAGGAAAAAACAGACTACCTTAAAGAGGCATACAATCTGCTCTGTGATTCCTAACACTTATGTAGTTCTGAGCGGCGACCCCACAGCTCCTTTTCTGAAGGAATATGCGACCCCTATTAATCAGGGTCTGCAGGATAAAGTTTTGAATATAAAGTAATGGAGATTTTTGGCAAGTAAGGAACCCAGCAAGGCTGTATTCAATTACTTGCCAAAGATCCATAAAGATCAAAAATATCCCCCAGGCAGGCCAATAATATCAGGCATAGATTCTTTAACTGCAAGATTGTCGGAATATGTGGATGTATTCCTGAAGCCAATGGTGATTAATTTAAAATCATATTTGAGGGACACCCCACAATTGCTAGAAATGGTGAAGAATATACCTGTACCTTGGAAACCTACATACAGATGGGCAACACTAGATGTGTCGGCTCTATAAACTTCTATTCCCCATGTCGGTGGCATTGAGGCAGTGAAGTATTTTCTGGGAAGAAACGTACAGTTTCAGGATGGGCAAAAATCTTTTATCCTAGATTCTATAAAGTTTTTCTTAGAGAAGAACTATTTTCTTTTCCAGGACAGATTTTATCTGCAAACAAGTGGCACCACCATGGGGACAAAGTTAGCACCAAAGTTTGCAAACCTGTATATGGGTTATTTTGAAGACATTATGATTTATGAGGATAGTGGATACAGGGATAAACATCTTATCTTTTGGAGAAGGTATATAGATGATGTTCTGATCATCTGGGATGGAGATCTTCCCAGTTGGTCAGAATTTACAAGGGAACTAAAAACTCCTTAAACTTAAAATTCACTGAGAATATTGACCAGAAAGAAATACATTTCCTGGATGTAGTGCTTTTTAAATGTTAATAAGGATATATGTACAAGAATATTCCGGAAAGAAACTTACATGAATGGGTATTTGGATGCTAGAAGCGGTCATCATCTAAGATGGATTGAAAACATCCCATACAGTTAGTTTCATCAGATCAGACGTAACTGTACCCTATCACAAGATTTTGAAGAAAAGTCCAAAACTTTGAAAGGATGCTTCAGGGCTAAACATTTCCCTGCTAGGGTAGTGGAAAAAGCATATAATAGAGCAAAAAATTTAGATAGGTATACATTTATAACTAATAAATCTAAGGAAAGTGGAAACAATCACTAGCAGACACTGGAATACAAACAGGGTAGAAATAGGAAGGGTTTAAGTTTTGTCACTACATTCAATGGAGATTACACAAATGTAAAAAATATACTGAATAAACAATGGGGGATTTTCATGAAAGACCCACTTAGGGAAAAACTAGAGGTTATTTAAAGAAAAAAACAGAAATTTGAAGAATGGGGGAGTTTAGTTGGGTGGGTGGTGGGTTTTACTGTTGGGGGAGTGTTTGCATTTTTTATTGCAATGCAAAAGAGTTGGTATCTTTGGGGCAATGCCCTGCAAAAGGCCCTTTTAAGGGCCATTGGCAGTTTAGTGTAGGCTAGGTTTTTTTATTTGGGGGGGGGGGGGCTTTTTTATTTTGATAGGGCTATTAGATTAGAAGTAATTTTACAGGTAAATTGTATTTAGTTTTAAATAGGAGTTATTTAGTTAATAATTGTAAGGTTTATTTAGATTTATTTTAATTATATTTAAGTTAGGGGGTGTTAGGCTTAGGGTTACGTTAGGGCTATGGTTAGACTTAGGGTTACGTTAGGATTAGGGGTTAATATATTTATGTAGAGTTAGTAATGTTGGAGGTCAGAGGTTTAGGGGTTAATTTATTTTAGTATATTTCGTTGTGGGGGGCTTGCGGTTTAATGGTTAATAGGTTTATTAAAGCGGCGGTGTGGGCGGACAGCAGATTAGGGGTTAATAATATTTAAATAGTGTTTGTGATGCGGGAGGGCGGCGGTTTAGGGGGTAATAGGTTTATTATAGTGGTGACGATGTCGGGGAGCGGCAGAATAGGGGTTAATACATTTTTTGTTTATTGAATAAACAATGGGGGATTTTAATGAAAGACCCACTTCTGAAGGACACAATAGGGAAAAAAAACTAGGTTATTTACAGAAAAAAACAGAAAATTGAGAATGTTGTAGCACCAAGTATACAGCTAGATTACGAGTTTTGAGTGCTAAAGGATTTTAATGACCGCCACAAAAGCGGCATTATTTCACCTCCCTATAGCGCTGGTATTACAGGTTTAAAAAAAGCAGGCTTGTGTGGGCGATATGGTGGCGTTGAGCTCCAAACCGCACCGAAATCAATCGCTGCTTTGACGTGCTCGTGCACGATTTCCCCATAGACATCAATGGGGAGAGCTGAAAAAAAAAGTCTAACGTCTGCGATCGAGGAAACAAAAGCTCTGTAACGCAGCCCCATTTATGTCTATGGGGAAAAGAAAAAGTAACGTTAAAAACACCCTAACATAAACCCCACGTCTAAACACCCCTAATCTGCTTCCCAAACATCACTGCCAGTTACATTAGTTATTAACCCCTAACATCGGCGTCACCTACATTACAGTTATTAACCCCTAATCTACTGCCCCAAACATCGCCGCCACACGCATTAGTTATTAACCCCTAATCTACTGCCCCTAACATCGTTGTCACTTACATTAGTTATTAACCCCTAATCTGCTGCCCCTAACATCGCCGCCACCTACATTACAGTTATTTACCCCTAATCTGCTGCCCCTTACATCGCCGCCACCTACATTACAGTTATTAACCCCTAATCTGCTGCCCCTAACATCGCCCCTACCTACATTAGTTATTAACCCCTAATCTGCTGCCCCTAACATCGCCACCACCTACATTAAAGTTATTAACCCCTAATATGCTGCCCCTAACATTGCCACCACTTACATTACACTTATTAACCCCTAATCTGCCGCCGCCACTATACTAAAGTTATTAACCCCTAAACCTAACCCCAACGTAACCCTAACACCCCCCTAACTTAAATATAATTAAAATAAATCTAAATAAAAATTACAATTATTACCTAAATAATTCCTATTTAAAACTAAATACAAACTTACCTGTAAAAAAATAAAACCTAAGCTAGCTGCAAAATAACAGTTATATTGTAGGTATCTTAGATTTTATTTTTATTTCACACGTAAGTTTGTATTTATTTTAACTAGGTAGATTAGCTATTAAATAGTTATCAACTATTTACTAGCTACCTAGTTAAAATAAATACAAAAATACCTGTAAAATAAAACCTAACCTGCCTTACACTAAAACCTAACATTACAATAAAAAATACATTAAAATAATAAAATACAATTTACTAACAAAAAAAAATACACTAAATTACAAAAAATAAAACAAAATTATCAAAAATAAAAACAAATTACTCGAA
This sequence comes from Bombina bombina, assembly GCF_027579735.1. NCBI lineage: Eukaryota > Metazoa > Chordata > Amphibia > Anura > Bombinatoridae > Bombina > Bombina bombina. The sequence goes on along the minus strand of NC_069502.1, from coordinate 680,145,287 downwards.
TAGCCCTATCAAAATTAAAAAGCCCCCCCCAAAAGAAAAAAAACCCTAGCCTACACTAAACTGCCAATGGCCCCTAAAAGGGCCTTTTGCGGGACATTGCCCCAAAGATACCAGCTCTTTTACATTGCAATAAAAAATACAAACAACCCCCCAACAGTAAAACCCACCACCCACTCAACCAAACCCCCCAAATAAAAACCTATCTAAATAAAGCTAAGCTAAACATTGCCCTGAAAAGGGCATTTGGATGGGCATTGCCCTTAAAAGGGCATTTAACTCTTTTTCAAATTGCCCAAAAAAACCTAACACTAACCCTTGACGATCCACTTACAGTTTTCAAAGTCCAGACATCCATCCTCATCCAGCCGGCTAAGTCCTCATCCAGGCGGCCTCTTCAATCTTTATCCAGCCAGTGAAGTCCTCATCCAAGCAGCAAGAATTCTTCATCCAGACTGCATGTTTTATCTTTATCCAGAGCGGGTCCATCTTCAAGACATCCGGCGCGGAGCATCTTCTTCTTACGGTCACGCCATAAACTGAAGGTTCCCTTTAAGTGACGTCATCCAAGATGGCGTCCCTTACATTCCTATTAGCTGAACGATTTCTATCAGCCAATAGGAATTAAAGGGGGAAAAAATACTATTGACTGTTCCAATCAGCCAATAGGATTGAGCTTTCATCCTATTTGCTGATCCAATCAGCCAATAGAATGAGAGCTCAATCCTATTAGCTGATTGCAACAGCCAATAGGATATTTTCCCCTTTAATTCCTATTTGCTGATAGAAATCTTTCAGCCAATAGGAATGTAAGGGACGCCATCTTGGATTAAGCAATCTTGTATTAAGGGAACCTTCATAGATCTGGATGCATACCTTAAACAATTTGGATCAATTTGGTCTAAATAAGGATATTGACCTAGCAGCCTTTCTATATGGTTAAGAATTGGGTATTGCTGCTCCCTTTGATTTCTACAAAATTATAAAAAGAATAAGGGATTTATAGTTTTTTTAACTTTTTATTTCACCAAGTTAAGGAATTTGTTATGGAGTAAATAATTGATTAGAAAACCTCTTATTTTATAGAGGTGTATATATGTACATATACATACATTTACTCCAACTTTTCGAAATAAGTTACAGATCTGGACATATGTATGTACATGTAGTCTCTTGAACATCTATCATGCATAAGCATGTATGCCTTAATAACACTAACGTATCTGTCTGCAGAATATAGAACAATGTTGGAAAGATAGAGAAAGTAGAAATAAGAGTTGTTGAGTTTAGAGGAGTAAATGTTACTTCTGTTTTTTAATAACATTATTTGGAGTAGAAATCACTTTGGAAGAAACATGTTTTTAAAGTCGTTTTTAAAGTTTTTATAGGTTAAACTGAAGAGTTTTTTCTATATTCTCTATTCTTTTAGAGTTGTAATAATGACATTGTATTACTATCAAGTTATGTATAATCACAATGTATTTGGGGCCCACAACAAAGATGGAGTAGGGGGGCATCACCTACCTCTAAAGAAGTGACCAATAGCATTGCAAAATGCGTCAGGCCATGACCCCCATTCATGTTAAGCTAGTCTGTAGTGCTAAGGCACTTCATACACACTGCGGTGTGACTACTTTTTACATTTTAATGTTTGGATGCATTGCATCAAGTGATTATATGTTTTATATATAGGTTTTATTTTGAATAAATATCAATTTTTGAACATTTCACTCCCAGTCCATTTGATGATCCCATAGTGTCCCCTCCCTGCTTTGAATCCAAGTTCTACACAGAACCTGGAGAGCCTAAGTTTTTCTTCTAAACGGTTCATCTTCTGTTGGAGGATTACAGGGACGCATAAGGAGAGGAGCTGTTTGGGCTAAGATTAGCCTCCTTACTGTTATCATACCTAATTTTTATTGAGGTTCATACAAGTGAGTGGAATTTTACATATTACACCAGATAGGATCCGGTTGTCTGTGCGCCCTTCTCTCTTCTGTTATTTATATATATACCTATGATTAAGGCAACGGCCGAAACATGTAAGATTTTGACCGTGTGCTATGTTTGTGAGCTGTAATTCTAGCAGCCATATCGTTTTAATTTGCTAAATAAATTTGGACTTTTAAAGGAAGTTTTGTGCTGGCTGAATTTATCATTTGTTGTATATGTATATATATATATATATATATATATATATATATATATATATATATATATATATATATATATATATATATATGAAATATATATATATATATATATATATGAAATATATATATATATATATATATATATATATATATATGAAATATATAACCAAATAACTTAATCTGGCTATAGAGTCCCCATTTAACATAATAAAATACAGTACTTACATATAGGCTACTGGAGGAAACAGTAGAAAGCCAAACCATATCTTCTCCTGTTATGTTTCAGCACTGGAGTATATTGATGACGCAACAAAGTTAAGGTCTCCTATGGAAGGCTTGTAACTTATTAACATGAGGTTAAAAGGTGTCACTACCAATAATCCCAATGCATACCTCCAAACACTGTACTCTGAGAGGAAATGGGCCTCAACTCAGTCTGAGAACCCCTCTCTCTAAAGAATAATCTGCAGATCTTCATTCTTCACCTTCCTCCAGTGGAGGCAAAGACAAGAATGATTTACCAGTAAGGTAGTTTTTTTTATAGGGCTCTTGGGGGTAGGGAATCTTTGCCTCCTCCTAGTGGTTGGGGAGGAGTAATTCACAAGAGTAATGGATAATGGACTATCACAGCCTGTATGAAAAATAAAATTTGTTTGATGGAAAATATATTTTTAGTGATATACTTCTCTCATGAAGAAACAAGTAAACAAAACACACAAAACAAACAGGAAAGAACAAGAACAAAGAGTGCAATATTGTCCAGAGTGCAGTATTTATTAGATTTTGAATATTTTATTAAAAAATAAAGCAATTAAATTACAGCATTCAATCACACAAATGCAAACGCTAACATTACATACCAAGACACCAACATAATGGTGCTGAAAAATCTACCGCTAACTGAAGACCCTCACTCCCCAACAAATTTAGCTTTTATATGCCTCATATTTTTCAAAACTAGAACCCACAGACACATGAAGAGGTCATGTACCGCCAATAGATAATCAGGGATCATTGATAGGCAATAAAATTAATAAATAAAACATTAGAAGAGCATAACAGTCGGAAGGCATTATGTCACCTCTAAACATTTGCTGTTGGCATAGACCTAGCTTCACGAGAAGTTAGGAATAACATTTTAGATGCTGGTTATAACTGTAAAAATGGCATCATTTGCAGTGAAATATTAGACACCAGGTAAAGTTTATTGAGGGGAAGAAAAGTAGTTATTACAGAACCCCTTACCTACTGCTGTGGGGAAAAAAAAAAAAAAAACTTGCCCTATAGTTAAAATAGGGGGTGGCCGTCTTTTGAAGGAGGCCTCTTGTCCACTTAGTTTGCAGATGATCAGTGTAGGGAACAGGAATTACCTGCATAACATTAAATATTTTCTGGAATGGTGAGGGGTATGTTAGAACCCCTCATATAAATAGTGGGGTATTTGCTTAGAGATGCATGAAATATTTTTTTATTACTTTGAATAAGGGGTTACCTGCCCCTACAAGTAGGGGTGACCACCTATATCACTAGGCACCAAGACTTTTTTTCTCCGTTTTTTTTTCCAGTGCCCCTAATGCACCCCAGAATCCACATAGAGGCTTTTTGAAAAGATGGGGGTCATCCTTTTCAATGAATATTGCCACCAAACCCACCCCCGTCATTTCTGGCAGCTGCCATAAAAAGGCAATATATTTGCTGTATGGGACATAAGAGCTTAAAAAAAATATGAAAACATCAGAAAAACAGGATTATCTTCTTTTAAATACTGCATACCTGCATACTATGGGACTTTTAGGTTGCTGTGCTCTAAATGAGGCACGATCACATCTTGAAACCAAAATGTTGTAAGTGACCCTTTTTTAATAGAGGGCTCAAATGTGCAGGTGGTATCAGGTAATCAGCATCACAACACCAAACGCCTGATAGGACCAAAAGCACAAGGAGCAAAAATAGGTATTTGCTGCCTACAATCGATAGAAAGACATACTTTAAAGAGAAAAATCTTTTTCATTTTCATAAATGATCTTGTTCCAGCTGCGAGGTGATTACCAATAACTGTAGCAAATACCCAATAGAATTGTGGTTTTTGTGACACTGGAGAAGGCTCTACCTCCTCCTGATAACAAAAATACAAACAGGTGAGTCCTACCTTGCAAATCAAGGAGTTCATCTCCTTATTGCTGTCATAGTAAGAATAACCAGATCGTCTTTGTTCTGGCATCACGTCTCAATGAGCCTTGTTTCTCTGTGTAAAACCCTTCTTGGCTATCATAATAAATAAGAAAAAAATGTAAGTGCAAAAATAGGTGATAATTTAAAGAAGTAGAAATGTATAACATGTTTTGCAAGTGTAAAACATTACATAATCCCCCCCCGCCCCCCACCTTGTCTCCTTCCCTGGATGCCACTGTTTTTAATAATATAGTTAATGTCCACTTTTAAATTAGTTTCATGGAATGTCTGTGGTGTCTCCCCCCCTATCAAACAAAAAATGATTATTAAAGAATTGAGAGGCCTCAACAGTAGCATAACTTTCTTACAAGAAACCTCTTCAACACAAAGAAAGTCTTAAAGGGCCACTGTAAGTAAATATTTTCTATGCCTGTTACTAACTAACTACCCCAAATACGCTTTTTATCAATAGCATTTCATTACCATATCTCTACCGTATATCAGAAATCTTGTCTGCAAATTTAATTGTTTTCCAAACCCACTCCGTGGGTATCCTTTGCTCTGTACCAATCCGTTTACAATACCTAGGTTTCAAAATGGCGCTTTAAACACAAATTTATTGGTTTAAGTATTTTGAACATGCAGTGCTGAAAATAGTGGGCAGGATAACGTGACATCATCGGCGAATAAAAGATATAACTTTTAGAACGTTATGAAACTTCGTTTTGGAGAAAATATAGGTCAGTAGGTTTTAATTAATGTTTATTAACTTTAATACGTTAGTTGTTTAGCTTACAAATTATAACAGAAAGTAATCCTTTAAGTTAAAAGTAGGTTGGGTGGGTGAAGTAATTGCTACAGACAGCTTAACAAGAAAGGTGTTGCCATCCTACTACACAGAAATCTGAAATATAACCTTATTCACACTGAAATAAATATTGAAGGGAGATATATTATTTTACAAATAGACATTCTTGATCAGAAGTATATTTTATGTAATGTATATGGACCTAATGTGTTCGATAAAGGTTTCTGGAATAAGCTCAAAAAGAAGTTAATATACGCAAATGATAGAGTTGCAGGCGACTTCAACATGATAGCCCAATTTCCAATAGATTGTATGATTCAGGGAAAAAAATGCCCTAAACATAGAAATTAAACTTTTTTTTTTTGAATTTTCAGGAAAACTTTAAACCTAAGAGATGTTTGGAGGTTGCAAAACCTGGATACAAAAAAATACACATGTGAATCTAAAACACAGATCGTTTTCCCAAATTGATTACTATTTTATTCAATGAAAAACTAACTGGACAGGCAGAATCAGATATTTCCTCTATCCGTATATCTGACCATGCACCAATTTCTTTAAATATTCAAACAGGTTCCTTCAAGAAAAACCCAAACTAATTTATGTTTCCCAAGTACCTATATATAAACATTAAATTTAAAAATTGGCTACTAGATACTTGGCATAAATATGCATCTCAAAACGAAAACTCAGTTAAAAGTCAGGAAATTTACTGGGAGGCATCAAAAGCTGTATTTAGACGTGAAATAAAAGCTTTTTTAATTAAGACGCGTAAAAAAATATAAGGCAAGGGACACACAGCTCTCTAATCAGCTGAGAAAGGCGTACAACCAGTAATTTAAATGAACCTACACCGACAAATTGGTTAAAATATATTAAGTCCAGGAAAGAAAAGGACATTTTTCTACAGCAGAACGCCGCTTCGGAAACTATAAGAGCGAATGCTAGGTTATATAGATATGGAGGCAAAATAGGGAAATACCTTGCTAATTTAATTAAACAAGCTCAGGGCTCGAATATTATCTCCAAAATCCAAATAGGGAAAAAGAGCCTAACACAATCTGATGATATAGGTATGGAATGTTTTAGCTATTATCAAGAACTTTTCTTATCTAAGTAAACAAATATACAAAATAAGAACTTAATATGGGATAAATGCTCCTTACCACAACTAAAAACAATGAGCTGTCTGAGCTAAATAAACCAATATCGAAAGAAGAGATTATTAAAGTAATTGAATCAGGTAAATGTAAAAAATAAATGTAATAAAATCCTCAGTAAAGATATTGTTAACCCCATTCATAGGTTATTCAATATATATTTTTCCCAAAGTAGTTCAATGTCCAAAAACTTTACTAGCTCGCTTATTTCTTTACTCCTGAAAAAGGACAAAACCCCTAAAAAACTGGACTCCTACCATCCTATATCTCTGCTTCATGCAGATTAAGATTTTTGCTAGCATAATAGCCGCAAGACTACAGAAATGTATCCCGATTTTGATTCACAATGAACAAACAGGTTTTAAAAAAGGGCGTTCTTTCTTGAATATACGCAAATTATCATCGAGTTTGGATTATTATAATCTGGAAAGGAAAAAAAAGGGACGAGTTATAAAGAGGATAAGGCACATTTTGCCAATGATGCAGAAAAAGCCTTTGATGCTATTAATTGGGAGCACCTTAATTAAACCTTAGGTTAATTTGGCATTTAGGTTCCTTTTGTGGGTTTTATCCGCTCAATATATAATAATCCTCTATTAATGGGACATGTACCCTCTCATTCCAATTATTTAGGGGAACACACCAGGATTGCCCACTCTCACCATTACTCTTTAACTTAAGTATAGAACCCCTGGCTATAATACTGCGTAAAGAGCTGAAGGGCATTCCTGTAGGAGAGGATAACATACATATTGCTTTTTATGCAGATGATGTGCTAGTATTTTTAAGTGACACAGACAAAAATGTACCTAAGCTGATGAATATCCTAAAATCCTTTGGTTCCTTTTCAGTATATTGCCTTGCCCTTTAGAATTGTTCAACAGTTTAAATATCTAGGAATCGTAAGCAAGCAATTTTCACAGTATATTTAATAAAATAAAAGCAGATCTCAATAAATGGTTAACGTTGCCGTTGACACTAGCTGGAAAAAATCTAATTAAAATGGTAACTTTACCTAAACTATTTATTATGCCAAATTGACCTCTCTTTTTAATGAACCAGGATATTAAAACCTAAAATGCAGCACTTAGAATGTTTTTCTGGGGGATAGGTAAACCTAAACTTTCTCTTTAAAGGTATTCACAGCTCAAGGAATTTGCAGGCTTAAACTTACCTGCAATTCAAAAATATAATATAGTTTGCTGAAAATCGTCCCAGAATGTTTATTGGACAAATATCACCTCTGTATAAAAGAGAATGAATTTCCCTATTTTAAGCCCTATGCTCTTAAAGCATTAGTTTATACTGATGTCAAAACATGGCCTCACAATATGAAAGAGCTGGTTACTTTCAGAAACCCTACAATTGCCTGGCAAAGATTCTCTAAATTTCTTCATATATTAGCAAACCCTTTATTCCCCCCCCCCCCCCCCACCCCAGGTTGTGTTTAGGCTCTGGAAATCTAAAAGACTGGAATTTTTCTCACAATGTGTAGATAGCATAAGTCATGTTTTGTTTTATTTGCCCTATTTTCCCACTACCATGAGATGCTTGATGTGCAGGTACATCTGCATAGTGGGTCTACTAAATAACCTTTTTCATCCAAGCATTCCCTATGGGAAAAAGTATCTTAATGCAGGACATCACATTATCAGATTTAATCAATCTTGAAATAAGTGTCAGTAAAGACAAGCAGAATGCTATCAGATTGTATTTTACTTTTTGTCGTGACAAAACTCAGCTTAACTAAAAGGTTATTTTCCAATACTATTCTTAGTTTTCATCACATTTTCATATATGTGATCACTGAATCATTTTTACTGATCAACCATTTTTTTTTATCTGTTTAACAATGTATCTTTTTATTAAATTAATTTATATGTTGTTGATATTCTAATTAGTCAAATGTAGATCACAGAAATAACCGCAATAATACACACATAGCATTAGAAAACTGTCCAAAGACACAAATGCAGACATTTACACTAGTGATACTTTAAAGGGACAGTCTAGTCAAAATGAAACTCACGATTCAGATAGAGCATGCAATTTTTAACAACTTTCAAATGTACGTTTATCAAATTTGCTGTGTCCTTTTGGTATTTTTTGTTGAAAGCTAAATTTAGGTAGGCTCATATGCTAATTTCCAAGCACTTGAAGGCTGTCTCTTATCTGAATGCATTTTACCGTTTTTTCACAGCTAGAGGACATTAGTTCATGTGTGACTTATAGATAACATTGTACTTATGCACGTGGAGATACCTAGGAGTCAACACTGAGTGGCTAAAATGAAAGTCTGTCAACAGAACCTAAATAAGGGGGCAGTCTGCAGAGGCTTAGAAACAATGTAATAACAGAGGTAAAAACAGAATTTATGCTTACCTGATAAATTACTTTCTCCAACGGTGTGTCCGGTCCATGGCGTCATCCATTACTTGTGGGAAATGTTCTCCCCCACAGGGAAAGGCAAGGAGAGCACACAGCAAGAGCTGTCCATATAGCTCCCCCTCTGGCTCCGCCCCCCAGTCATTCGACCGACGGTTAGGAGAAAAAGGAGAAACTATAGGGTGCCGTGGTGACTGTAGTGTATAAAGAAAAAATTTTCAACCTGATTAAAAAAACAAAAAAAAACCAGGGCGGGCCGTGGACCGGACACACCGTTGGAGAAAGTAATTTATCAGGTAAGCATAAATTCTGTTTTCTCCAACATTGGTGTGTCCGGTCCACGGCGTCATCCATTACTTGTGGGAACCAATACCAAAGCTTTAGGACACTGATGAAGGGAGGGAGCAAATCAGGTTACCTAAACAGAAGGCACCACGGCTTGCAAAACCTTTCTCCCAAAAACAGCCTCCGAAGAAGCAAAAATATCAAATTTGTAGAATTTGGCAAGAGTGTGCAGAGAAGACCAAGTCGCTGCCTTACATATCTGTTCAACAGAAGCCTCGTTCTTATAGGCCCATGTGGAAGCCACAGCCCTAGTAGAGTGAGCTGTGATACGGTCAGGAGGCTGCCGTCCGGCAGTCTCATAAGCCAAGCGGATAATGCTTTTCAGCCAGAAAGAGAGAGAGGTAGCAGTAGCTTTTTGACCTCTCCTCTAACCAGAGTAAACGACAAACAAGGATGAGGTTTGTCTAAAATCTTTTGTTGCTTCTAAATAGAACTTTAAAGCACGAACATCATCTAAATTGTGTAATAAACGTTCCTTCTTTGAAACTGGATTCGGACACAAAGAAGGAACAACTATTTCCTGGTTGATGTTCTTGTTGGAAACAACTTTTGGAAGAAAACCAGGCTTAGTACGCAAAACAACCTTATCTGAATGGAACACCAGATAGGGTGGATCACACTGCAAAGCAGATAATTCAGAAACTCTTCTAGCAGAAGAAATAGCAACCAAAAACAGAACTTTCCAAGATAGTAACTTAATATCTATGGAATGTAAAGGTTCAAACGGAACCCCTTGAATAACTGAAAGAACTAAATTTAGACTCCAAGGAGGAGTCATGGGTCTGTAAACAGGCTTGATTCTAACCAAAGCCTGAACAAAAGCTTGTACATCTGGCAAAGCTGCCAGTCGTTTGTGCAACAAGACGGATAATGCAGAAATCTGTCCTTTTAGAGAACTAGCTGACAATCCTTTATCCAAACCTTGTTGGAGAAAGGAGAGAATCTTTGGAATTTTAATCTTACTCCAGGAGAATCCTTTGGATTCACACCAACAGATATATTTTTTCCATATTTTATGGTAAATCTTTCTAGTCACAGGTTTTCTGGCTTGGACCAGAGTATCAATCACAGAATTTGAAAAACCCACGCTTGGATAAAATCAAGCGTTCAATTTCCAAGCAGTCAGCTGCAGAGAAACTAGATTGGGATGTTCGAATGGACCTTGTACTAGAAGGTCCTGTCTCAAAGGTAGCTTCCATGGTGGAGCCGATGACATATTCACCAGGTCTGCATACCAAGTCCTGCGTGGCCACGCAGGAGCTATCAGAATCACCGAGGCCTTCTCCTGTTTGATCCTGGCTATGAGCCTGGGGAGGAGAGGAAACGGTGGAAACACATATGCTAGGTTGAACGACCAAGGCGCCACTAATGCATCCACTAGAGTCGCTTTGGGATCCCTGGATCTGGACCAGTAGCAAGGAATCTTGAAGTTCTGATGGGACGCCATTAGATCCATGTCTGGAATGCCCCATAATTGGGTTAACTGAGCAAAGACCTCCGGATGGAGTTCCCACTCCCCCGGATGGAAAGTCTGACGACTCAAATAGTCCGCCTCCCAGTTGTCTACTCCTGGGATGTGAATAGCAGATAGATGGCAGGAGTGATTCTCTGCCCATTGGATTATCTTGGTTACTTCCTTCATCGCTAGGGAACTCTTTGTTCCCCCCTGATGATTGATGTACGCAACAGTCGTTATGTTGTCCGACTGAAATCTTATGAACCTGGCTTCCGCTAGCTGAGGCCAAGCCAGGAGCGCATTGAATATAGCTCTTAGTTCCAAAATGTTTATCGGGAGAAGCAACTCTTCCCGCGACCATAGGCCCTGAGCTTTCAGAGAGTCCCAGACCGCGCCCCACCCCAAGAGGCTGGCGTCGGTCGTGACGATGACCCACTCCGGTCTGCGGAAACTCATTCCCTGAGACAGGTGATCCTGGGTCAACCACCAGAGAAGTGAGTCCCTGTTTACCTGGTCTACTTGAATTTGGGGAGACAAGTCTGTATAGTCCCCATTCCACTGATTGAGCATGCACAGCTGTAATGGTCTTAGATGAATTCGAGCAAAAGGAACCACATCCATTGCTGCGACCATTAGTCCTATTACTTCCATGAATTGAGCTATGGAGGGTTGAGGAATAGAGTGAAGAACTCGACAAGCTTTTAGAAGCTTTGTCTTTCTGACGTCTGTGAGAAAGATCTTCATTTCCACAGAATCTATTATTGTTCCCAGAAAAGGAACCCTTGTGGACGGTGACAGTGAACTTTTTTCTATGTTCACTTTCCACCCGTGAGATCTGAGAAAAGCCAACACAATGTCTGTATGAACCCTCGCTTTGGAAAGAGACGAAGCTTGGATTAGGATGTCGTCTAGATAAGGTGCTACAGTGATGCCCCTCGGTCTTAGGACCGCTAGAAGGGACCCTAGCACCTTTGTGAAAATTCTGGGAGCGGTGGCTAAACCGAATGGAAGAGCCACAAACTGGTAATGTTTGTCCAGAAAGGCGAACCTCAGGAACTGATGAGGAGATTTGTGGATTGGGATATGCAGATACGCATCCTTTAGATCCACGGTACTCAAAAATTGACCCTGCTGGATTGTTGGTAAGATTGTCCGAATGGTTTTCATCTTGAAGGTTGGAACTCTGAGGAACTGAAGTGACAGTAATAACACACGTAGCTGGTTGAAGGATGAACCCTTGCTGAACAAAAATCTTTTTAAGCAATCCTTCCAATTTTTTATCCATATGATCTTTGAAAGCGCAGCTGTCCTCTATAGGAATAGTTGTGCGCTTCGCTAGTGTTGAAACAGCTCCCTCAACCTTCGGGACCGTTTGCCATGCGTCCCTTCTAGGGTCTACTATGGGAAACATTTTCTTAAATATAGGAGGTGGGGCAAAGGGTACACCTGGCTTCTCCCACTCCTTTTCCACTATGTTCGCTACCCTCTTAGGTATTGGAAAAGCGTCGTCGTGCACTGGGACCTCTAAAAATGTGTCCAATTTGCACAACTTCTCTGGTACTACCATGGAATCACAGTCATCCAGAGTAGCTAATACCTCCTTAAGCAAAGCGCGGAGATGTTCTAGCTTAAACTTAAATGCCACTAGATCAGGTTCTGCCTGTTGAGAAATTTTTCCTGAGTCTGAAATTTCACCCTCAGACAGCCCTTCCCTCACAGCCAATTCCGATTGATGTGAGGGTAAAATAGATAAGGCATCGTCAGCGTCTGATTGTTCATCCTTTTTATCTGTATTTAAAACTGAACAATCACGCTTTCTCTGAAAAACTGGCAGTTTGGATAAAAGATTTGCTATAGAATTATCCACTACTGCTGATAATTGTTGCATAGAAATAAGCACTGGCGCGCTAGGTGTCGCCTGCGTGGGCAAAGCTGGTGTAGACACATAAGGAGAGGATGTAGAGCTATCCCCACTACCTTCATTAGATAAATCATCTTGGGTAACATTATGGAAAATAACAGAGCTGTCCTGATTTTGTTTGGACGCTATGGCGCAATTATCACAAACACTCGAAGGGGGAACCACATTTGTCTCTATACACACAGAACATAGGTTATCTGATGGAACAGACATGGTAAACAGATTTAGGCAGGCAAACAATGCAATAAAAACGATTTTAAACAAAAACGTTACTGTCTCTTTAAATAATAAAATGACACATTTATTTCTGAATGTTCAAAAAACTATGAAGGCAATATCCGATTTTTCTGAAATTTGGACCCCAGTGTCTTAATGCTTAGAAAGTATTGCACAGCAAATATGGAGACTCTAGCTCTTAAAACTAAGTTGTTGGATTTAACCGTTTTTACACACCACAATCCCAGCTACAGCCTTGCTGCAGCTTTTTACCTTCCTTAGGGGTCACCATTCACAGAAAAAAGCCTTTTGGAGTCACTTTCTGAACCACAGGACCCTCTCACATGAATCTGCATGCACTGCCTTGAAATTCAACTGCACATCTGAAGTGCCAAAATGAGGCTTCCTTCCTCAGCACACTAGAGTGAAGGGGCCTTCCTGACTAGATTTAGGTGTCTAAAACAAGCCAGATCAATAAAAAACATTCCCAAGTGTATGTGAGCTTATAAAATATTTCAAATGGTATAATATTGTAATAAAAACCAATCGATTTAGCCCCTAACCGTGTCTACCAGCATAAAAAACAAAAAGGGGAAGCCTGTTATCTTTTTTGCTGAGGTGAAAGAAAAATGGCTTACCGTTTCCCCTGAGGGGAAAAATGACTGTCATCTAGCATTAGCCTGTGTTGTTAGAAGGAGACTAGTCATACCTGAAGCAGATGAGTCTGCAAACTGTTACCCCCAACTGAAGTTCTCTTGTTTCAACAGTCCTGCGTGGTAACAGTAATGGATTTTAGTTACTTGTGCTAAAATCATAGCCCTCTTAAACAGAAATCTTCATCACTTTTCTGTTATAGAGTAAATAGTACAAGCCAGCACTATTTTAAAATAACAAACTCTTGATAGAAGAATAAAAAACTACAACTAACACCACAAACTTCTCGCCATCCCCGTGGTAGATGCTACTTGTTCAGAGCGGCAAGGAGAATGACTGGGGGGCGGAGCCAGAGGGGGAGCTATATGGACAGCTCTTGCTGTGTGCTCTCCTTGCCTTTCCCTGTGGGGGAGAACATTTCCCACAAGTAATGGATGACGCCGTGGACCGGACACACCAATGTTGGAGAAATGTATATTACTATAACTGTGTTGGTTATGCAAAACTGGGGAATGGGTAATAAAGGGGTTATCTATTGTTTTTAACAATGAAAATTCTGGAGTAGACTGTCCCTTAAAAAAAAAAAAAAAGTACTGTACTGCATTTATTTGAAAGATTGCTGCTGATAAATAAACAATCTTTCTTTACTTTTCACATCAGCAGACTGCCTTAGTAAATGGGAAAAAAATGTTAAGATAATGGCTATATTGTATGACTATTATACCAACATAGATACATTATAGAGTATCAGAGTTATTTACATTTGTTTGTGAACGTGAAGTAAGGCTCATTGTTTTGATAGCCATTTGACTGCAGTTAAGATTACTGTCGAAGTTTCTGTGCTAGATATCAGTTTAAATGAAGCGTAGAGAAGGCTGTGGATTAGATCACCCAATGACGTTTTCCTTTGCAGTAACATTCAAACGTGCGTGACAGGCAGAAAATTAAGGGATGCTGCAGATGTAGAAGAGAGGGGATAGAAAAGTGAGGCAGTCGAATGAATGAGATGATGGGAGGGAGGAGTGTAATCATTGGTTGCTGCAGAGACAGACAAGCAAGCGGGGAAAGTAAGATATGCATTGCACTATATAGCAAGGAACATAAACATGGGGAATGAAAAGCTGCAGTAATCAGCTGTAAAATGTAGAGAACTAGTAGTTAAGAAGATTCAGCGTGAGCCCCTCAGGCTCAGAATGAAGAAACATTCTGCAAGGGTGGCCCCTCTCAGCGCTTGTAACAGTCCAGTTCTTACCCTCACCAAAGTGGAAGGTAAATCATGTATCCGCAACCACTGCGAAACTGGGATGGTGGGGGCAAAATTGCCCTGTGGGACAGCAACAATCAGAACATCTAATTCATGGATACTTGGGGGTGCTGAACTTGGTATGTGTGGTATACTTAATTGATCAAAATATGTGTTGTGCTGTGCTGTTCTGTGGTTTGGTCATTTTTAAAGGATTCCTTTGCTATTTTAAATACCCTCTGTAACTGAACAACATCATCTGCTTTGTAGCTCACAGATTGTTTACATCTCAGAACATATTTACAATATCAACAGTGATGCATGTTTATATGACAACTGCCTCAAACACCAAATACTGGCACAGTCTTTTTCTGCCACAGTGCCATTGAGGTATAGTATAAATCATAGCATGGTATAGTCAATTAAAGCGTCTGGTGCATTGAAGGTCATATTCAGCTATAGTTTTCTATTATGAGAAAAATGAAGACAGCATAATTAACTTTATACACATTATATAGAGGTTCAGAGGCTCTAGTAATTTGCTAATGCCTACAGGAAAGCTTGGTGATGCAGAAAATAATACAACATATTGCCATTATAAATTATTTAACCTTGTTAGGAAGGACAAACTGTATTTAAATATTGGGGGGGGGGGGTCATTTCATTTTCAATATATTTGACATATTTATAAAAATAGTACCTTTGTTACAAATAAATATAAGCATAGAGTCAAATCATCCTTTGATGTGTAAATCAATAAGATATTTTGAAACTATATGTTAAATAATGTGTTTGTGTTGAGAAATTAACTATGAATACATAAATATTTAAAAAAAACAAAAAACTAATTCAATTGAAACAATTAAAGAATTTAACTCTAACATAAACCAAACAGGAGAAAATAAAATACTTAGAGAGTAAAAGTAAGTAAAAAAAAGTGTATGCAGACAAAATGAATGTTAAAAATAGAAACTCATCAATTAATAACAGTACCCAGCTGTCCGTCTAAATGCCAACCTGCAGTCTATATGTTAATCAGTCAGAGCAGAAGATGGTTAACTAACGCACAAAACAGAAAGTCTCAGTTCTACCTTAGTGTTGCTATAAAATGCTGTTATTATGAAAGAGTAAAACACCATTCTTTTATGCTAAATGGTATGTATGTACATTTTAACACACACACACACACACATATATTTTTATTTATATATATATTAAATAAACAAGGTTACACATAGCATTACTAAACTAAAGGAGTACTTGTTTGTCGCAATATATTTCATTTTCTATGTTATAAATAGAAGACTAGTGCAAAATAGTATACTTATGCTTCATCTTGTATGCTTTTGTCTGGTATGAGAAATACTACTGCTAAGCATGAAATGCTAAGCAATACAGTTTCAAAAGGCAAATAAATATAATTTTTAATGGATCATATTAATATTGTAAACTAAACAGAATTTTTAATATACCTATGCTTATTGAATACTGAACATCTAGAAAATATATATAAAATGTTAAACAAACTTACGTGACTTAGACTTATGGATGGTGGAATATTTTCAGCCACCTGTTGAATGTAATCTGTTAAAGGAGATACAAGGTTGAAATTATGACTAATAATTTGCAGTAGATGCAATACCTTATTTTCTAATTATTGTCACTTAAAATGCAGGAATATTCATAATTTGGTGTGAAACATTTTTAAAATTTGTGAATTTTTTTTTTTTTTTTAATTATTATTGTCCATTTGGATCTGTTTTTAGTTTTCACCACCAACCAATGGCTCATTCAGTTCTGGCCCTCCATGTTGTTATCTCCTACAAATATTTTACAGCCCCTTGTAAACCTGTATTCCCTGTTACCTACATCAAAACCCACTTAGAGGGGTAGATTTATTAAATGTCCATCAGACATGATTTGCTATAGCGAATCATTTCTGTTCAACATCGCTAAATGCTGACAGTATATGCTGTTCGCATTTATCATTGCACAAGCATTTTCTGGTGAAATGCTTGTGCAATGTCGTACTCTGATCACTGGCGGCCAAATTGGCAGCTACAAGGGGCTGTTGATCATCCTGTATCTGATCAGGATGATTTCACGTCGCTACCTAAAAGGTGGATGACAGGTTAGGTTAAAGGGACACTGAACCCAAAAACTTTGCTTTGTAATTCAGAAAGAGCATGCAATGTTAAGCAACTTTCTAATTTACTCCTATTATCAATTTTTCTTTGTTCTCATGCTATCTTTATTTGAAAAAGAAGGCATCTATGCTTTTTTTGGGTTCAGTACTCTGGACAGCAATTTTTTATTGGTGGATGAATTTATCCACCAATCCGCAAGGACAACCCAGGTTGTTCACCAAAAATGGGCCGGCATCTAAACTTACATTCTTGCATTTCAAATAAAGATACCAAGAGGATGAAGACAATTTGATAATAGGAGTAAATTAGAAAGTTGCTTAAAATTTCATGCTCAATCTGAATCATGAAAGAAAATTTTTGGGCACAGTGTCCCTTTAAGGCGAAACAATAGGCTTCCGAATCAGCATCCGCTGCTTAATAAATTGAGCACTGTATCTAAATCCAATAGGGTTTATTACATTTGATAAAGACAACAGAGTGCCTATTTGACACTGGTAACTCAGCTGTAAGTAATAACCACAAAACTTACTAGTAAAATATGCACAGTGGTTTAACCACTGTTTGCCAGTAACACAGACTGAACCTTGATAGTAATATAAATAAAAATAATATAGCCATTGATTGATTATGTGTCTGACAACTCTTTAAAATCTAGGGCTATCAGAGACAGCTACAAGTGCTGCTCTCAACAGCAAAATGTTTAAAAGACTCTTCACATCAACATAATACTGGGAGGGTACTAAATAGTATTCCAATCCATAAAAAAAAAGAGGTTGCTTGAAAGAAAATAAATACTGGCAGTTTACGTTTTTTTTTTTTTTTAAATCTTTTTATTGTGCGTGAAAATTTAAAGCGCTATTAAATACAGTAGAATTACATAATCAACAAATACATAATTAAAAGATAGAGGGGTTACATTGAATTTTAAATGAGTAGTAGATTATTTTCTGACAAATTTCAAAGGTTTCTTCCTTGTCCCACCCCCTGTATGAAGTGACAGCCTTCAGCCAGTCACAGACTCATATGTGTACACTGAACTCTTGTGGGCATAGAAAATGACTGGACAATTTCATAAGTACATTTGGAAAGTAACGCCTAGATTTAGAGTCAAAAGCAGCGTTAAGGGCTCCTAACGCTGCTTTTGGCCGCCCGCTGGTATTTAGAGTTGTGTAGGTAAAGGTCTAACGCTCACTTTCAAGCCGCGACTTTTCCATACCGCAGATCCCCTTACGCCAATTGCGTATCCTATCTTTTCAATGGGATCTTCCTAATGCTGGTATTTAGAGTCTTGGCTGAAGTGAGCGTTACACCTCTACCGACAAAACTCCTACCACCCATGGAAAGGCTGTATTTAGGAGCTTTATGGGCTAACGCCGGTTAATAAAGCTCTTAACTTCAGTGCTCTAAAGTACACCAACACCCATAAACTACCTATGTACCCCTAAACCGAGGTCCCCCCACATCTCCGCCACTATAATAAATTTTTTTAACCCCTAATCTGCCGACCGTACACCGCCGCCACGTACATTATCCCTATGAACCCCTAATCTGCTGCCCCTAACATCGCCGACACCTATATTATATTTATTAACCCCTAATCTGCCCCCCAACATTGCCGCTACCTTACCTACACTTATTAACCCCTAATCTGCCGACCAGACCTCGCCGCTACTCTAATAAATGTAGTAACCCCTAAAGCTAAGTCTAACCCTAACACCCCCTTAATTAAATATAATTTTAATCTAACGAAATAAATGAAATCTTATTAAATAAATTATTCCTATTTAAAACTAAATACTTACCTGTAAAATAAACCCTAATATAGCTACAATATAACGAATAATTATATTGTAGCTATTTTAGGATTTATATTTATTTTACAGGCAACTTTGTATTTATTTTAACTAGGTACAATAGCTATTAAATAGTTATTTACTATTTAATAGCTACCTAGTTAAAATGATTACAAAATTACTTGTAAAATAAATCCTAACCTAAGTTACAATTAAACCTAACACTACACTATAATTAAATAAATTAAATAAATTACCTACAATTAAATAAACTAAACTAAATTACAAAAAAAAACAAACACTAAATTACAAAAAATAAAAAAAGATTACAAGAATTTTAAGCTAATTACACCTACTCTAAGCCCCCTAATAAAATAACAAAGCCCCCCAAAATAAAAAAAATTCCCTACCCTAATCTAAATTCCAAAAGTTAACAGCTCTATTACCAGCCCTTAAAAGGGCTTTTTGCGGGTCATGCCCCAAAGAAACCAGCTCTTTTGCCTGTAAAAAAACACAATACCACCCCCCAACATTACAACTCACCACCCACATACCCCTACTCTAACCCAAACCCCCCTTAAATAAACCTAACACTACCCCCCTGAAGATCTCCCTACCTTGAGCCGTGTTCACCCAGCCGGGCACCGATGGACCAAAAGAGGACATCCGGACCGGCAGACATCTTCATCCAAGCGGCATCTTCAATCTTCATCCATCCAACGAGGAGCGGCTCCATCTTCAAGACCTCCGGCGCGGAAAATCCTCCTCCCCCGACGACTACCCGACGAATGAAGGTTCCTTTAAGTGATGTCATCCAAGATGGCGTCCCTCGAATTCCAATTGGCTGATAGGATTCTATCAGCCAATCGGAATTAAGGTTGGAAAAATCTGATTGGCTGATTGAAGATTAGGGGTTAATAATATAATGCAGGGGTCATCAATGTCGGGGGCGGCAGATTAGGGGTTAATAAGTATAAGGTTAGGGGTGTTTAGACTCTGGGTTCATGTTAGGGTGTTAGGTGCAGACTTAGAAACAGTTTCCCCATAGGAAACAATGGGGCTGCGTTAGGACCTTAACGCTGCTTTTTTGCAGGTGTTTTTTTTCCTGCCCAAACTGCCCCATTGTTTCCTATGGGGGAATCGTGCACAAGCATGTTTTTCCAGCTAGCCGCTACCGTAAGCAACGCTGGTATTGAGGGTTGAAGTTGCGGTAAATATGCCTTTACACTCCCTTTTTGGAGCCTAACGCAGCTCTTCAGAGAACTCTCAATACCAGCGTTGTTTAGAAGCAGCCGTAGAAAAAAAGACGCGTAGCTAACACACCCCTTCAGCCGCAGAACTCTAAATTCTTGCGTTAGTTTTTTGTTGGTTGTCTGAATCATAAATCTTTCATTTAGACTTTAGTGTCTAACTTATAAATAACAATGTACATTGCTACATTTAATACAAATATTAATAAAATCACTAGACTAAAATGACCAGTTTGTTCCTAGTAGTGCGATTCTCTTTGCTTGCATTTGGAGTTTACAAACATGATAATTATAACATTTGCAAAAGGATTAGAAAATGTTGTTGAATATCTTGATTTGTAATAGGTGAAAAATGCTGAAGCCAAACAAAAAAATATATAGTCATAGTCAATAATGAATCAATTAGACAGCATGTGTGTTTTGTGTCTGTGGAGGTGTAAGAATGCCTGATAAGACAACTTTTTTTTTTTTTTTTAACATACCTACTATGGTTAATATTAGACTTGTACAGAGGCAAAAAATTAACTTCGAATAAATCTTTCAGAACAAATATTTGGAATAGTTAGTTTTCCGAATATTAGTCTACTGCACTATTCGGTATTCGTTTAAAACAAAAAGAATACTGTATATTTGGGGGAAAATTTACATTCATTTTTATAAAAATAATGTAAATGTTCTTTTGCTACACTTGTATCCTTATACTTACCTACAGCGCACTGGGGGAGCCACTAATCCCGACCCTTCTTCACACAACACTGGGCCACACTAAAAACATTAGCGAGGCAAATCCCAAAACCTGCACTAAAAGGACCTTCTCCTATTAGCGCGACCTAGAGCTCTGTGCAGAAGTGTCAGGATTAGCACGGCTCTCAAGCGTGCAACAAGTATATAACCTTTGAAAGTGAAATTAAAGGAAACCAATGCATACTAATTAATTTAATAACAAATTTGCATTCGTAAAAACAAATGCAAACCTGCTGCCAGGGTCATTGTTTTTCATTTTTAGGTCAAAGTAGGTAATGATATAAAAAAAATAGTTTTTTTTGTAGTTAAAGGGATATGAAACCCAATGTGTTTCTTTCATTATTTAGAAAGAGAAAGCAATTTAAAAAAGTTTCCAATATACTTCTTTTATCAAATTTGCTTTGTTCTCTTGGGGTTTTTTGTTGAAGAGATAATTAGGTAGGTAGCGTGTACGTCTAGAGCACTACATGACAGGAAATAATGCTGCCATCTAGTGCTCTTGCCAATGTATAAGATTGTTGCAAAACATCTGTCATATAGTGCTGCAGACACGTGCACACTCCTGAGCTTACCTTCTTGCTTTTCAACAAAGGATAACAATTAAAACAGAAATTTTAATGATAGAAGTATATTAGAAAGTTGTTTAAAATTGTATGTGCTTTCGGAATCATGAAAGAAAATGTTGGGGTTTTAAGATTCTTTATACCAGTTTTATGCAAATTATGATAATTAGCATGACATGTTTTATTTCCAAGAAGGGGGCACACTATTGTCGGGTTTTCTGTTTTGTATTAGTTGTATTTTGCATTCAGACATCTTAACTAACAGTTGTACTTCTAATGGATTGGAATGCCATAAAAATTCATCCAAACAATGTCATCGTTATATTCAAGTGTTTATATAGCAAACTCTAGTGGATTGGGCTGTTTTGACAGTTTATTTTATGGTATTAACAAATTAGTAGTAAAACAACATACATAAGAATGGTAAACAAATATGAGCCGCAGATGCTTTAATAAAGTAAAAATCAGGCCCGGACTGACCATAGGCCAAGGACAGTTTTGGGCGTGAACTAGTTACTTTAGCAATGACCAGTTATCAGCATTATTTGTGCGTGATACAGGGCCGGTCCCATTCCTCACCCTTTTTCCTGTGAGCTGGCCCAAGGAAGTGTCCCCCAGTTTTAAATTAAAATGATCCTCCTCACAAAGGCTGTCAACTGTAATTATAGGTTTACCTGTGTCCTGCTGTTTGGGCGCGGGCATAACTACAGGGGGGGCAGTTGTTTCCATGCTCCACACCTTTATAATGTCTGGCTCCTATGTGTGTCCTTCCCCCAGCAAAAGGGCGCTTCTAGGATATGGAAAACTTATAAATGTGCCACCACAATTTTGACTTACCCATAGCTGTCAGGGCCAGCCTTAGTGCAAAGCGAGCGAGGCGGCCGTCTAGGGCCCTGCCCCACCTAGGGCCCCGCGCATGTGGCAATTTTAAACTTGGAAAAAAAAATTTGCTGCTGCCATTTTTAAAAAAAATATATTTTTTCCGTCTTTTTTTTACCGGGAACTGAGGTGGAGAGAGGTGAGGTGGAGAGAGGTGAGGAGTCATGTGTGGTGCACTGGCGTGTGAGAAGCAGAAGAAGCTTCAACACTCAGCAGTGGCACAGCAATGAGCAGTAGCAGCAGAACTATCTCGGTGGTGATGCATTTGACGGATCCACATGGGGGGTCACGGGTGGTGTGTGGGGGGAGGGCATTTTATTGCTGGTGCATCATTTTTTTGCAGTGGTGCTGGGGGCATAACTTTTTTTGCAGGGGTGCTGGGGGCATCATTTTATTGTAGGGGGGCTGGGACATTTATGGCTGGAGGCATAATTTTATTGCAAGGGGGGCTGGGGACATCATTTTATTGCAGCAGGGCTGGGGGCGTAATTTTATTGTAGGGGGGCTGGGACATTTATGGCTGGGGACATAATTTTATTGCAGGGGGGGCTGTGGACAATTATATTACAGGGGGCTTGGGGCATCATTTTATTGCAGGGGGCTGGCCTGGGGGCTTCATTTTATTGCAGGGGTGCTGGGGGTATCATTTTATTGTAGCAGGGCTGGGGGCATCATTTATGGCTGGAGGCATCATTTTATTGCAGGGGTGCTGGGGGCATGATTTTATTGCAGGGGTGCTGGGGGCATAATTTTATTGCAGCGGGGCTGGGGGCATCATTTTATTGCAGCGGGGCTGGGGGCATCATTGTATTGCAGCGGGGCTGGGGGCATCATTTTATTGCAGCGGGGCTGGGGGCATCATTTTATTGCAGCAGGGTTGGGGGCATCATTTTATTGCAGCGGGGCTGGGGGCATCATTTTATTGCAGCGGGGCTGGGGGCATCATTTTATTGCAGCGGGGCTGGGGGCATAATTTTATTGCAGCGGGGGGCTGGGAGCATAATTTTATTGCAGCGGGGGGCTGGGAGCATAATTTTATTGCAGCGGGGGGCTGGGAGCATAATTTTATTGCAGCAGGGCTGGGGGCATCATTTATTACAGCGGGGGGCTGGGAGCATAATTTTATTGCCGGTGGGCTGGGGCATCATATGGCTGGAGGCATAATTATATTGCAGGAGGGATGGCATACTTTTATTGCTGGGGTGGCTGTGGACATGATTTTATTGCTGGAGGCATTGTATTGCAGGGGGACTGGCCTGGGGGCTTCATTTTATTGCTTTGGGCATCATTTAATGCAGGGGGGGGCTCTGGGCATCATTTAATTGCTGGGAGCATCATTTTATTGCAGGGGTGCTGGAGGCATAATTTTATTGCAGGAGGGCTGGGGGCATAATTTTATTGGAGGAGGCTGGAGGCATAATTTTATTGCCGGAGGGGGGGGGGGGGGGGGCTGGGGACATGATTTTATTGCTGGAGGCATCATTTTATTGCAGGGGGACTGGTCTGGGGACTTAAATTTTATTGCTTTGGGCAATCATTTAATTTTGCAGGGGGGCTTGGGCATCATTTTATTGCAGGGGGCTTGATTTTATTGCTGGGAGCATCATTTTATTGCTGCAGGCTGAGGCATCATTTTATTGCAGGGGTGATGGGGGCATCATTTTATTGCAGGGGGCATCATTTTATTGCAGGGAGCATCATTTTATTGCAGTGGGGCTGGGGCATCATTTTATTGCAGCAGGGCTGGGGGCATCATTTATTACAGAGGTGGTCTGGGAGCATAATTTTATTGCAGGAGGGCTGGGGGCATCATTTTACTGCTTGGTGGGCTGGGGACATGATTTTATTGCTGGAGGCATCATTTTATTGCAGGGGGACTGGCCTGGGGGCTTCATTTTATTGCTGTGGGCATCATTTATTGCAGGGGGGCCCAGGTCATCATTTATTGCTGGGGGCAATACATTTATTGCAGAAAGGGACAGGGAGCATACTTTTACTGCAGGGGTGTGGGGCATAATTTGATTGCAGGGGGGCTGGGGGGCATAATTTATTGCTGGGGGCATAATTTATTAAAGAGGGGGGCTGGGAGCATAATTTTATTGCAGTAGTGCTGGGTGCTTAATTTGATTGCAGGGGGGTCTGGGGGAATAATTTATTGCTGGGAGCATAATTTTAATGCTGGGGGCATCATTACAGAGGGGGGCAGGGAGCATAATTTTATTGCAGGGGTGCTGGGGTATCATTTATGATTTGACCACTGACTCCTATTGGTGTGGTGCATGTTACGTGAGGTGTCACTAATAAAAGCTCAATAGCAAATCTTGGCATACCATAATGTGTCACAATACCTCAATATATGGATTTAAAATTGTATAAAGTAAATACCAGACAACTGTAATTTGTAGCTAACTAGCTTGCCTTAGTTACAGTAAGTACATGTCTACAACTAAGCTTAAGCAATTGACACCATTTCAGTTGCTTCCTATTTCTATACATTTTTACTTTGTGTTTTGATGGTATTATTATATGGAAGATTATGTGAATATTGGACATCAATGTCTGTCTACATCAAAGAATGTAACTGCAAAGTTAAACTTTACTTTCATTGTAACTTGGTGTAACTAAGGTACTTTTTGTTTAAATGTAATGCCAGATTTGTTTTCAGTTGCATATAAAATGCACATTTATGAGAAGGAATGCCAATGCACACTAACTGCTTTCTATAATGGCTGGGGCTATGAATCAAACCTTATTAAAACAGGTAGCTGCCATACCTTGGTATTCTAAATAAAGCATTAACATCTTAAAAAAAAAAAAAATGGTTTACAAGTATTTCTATTACCCTTGTGTACTGTGTGGGGTATATGTGTGTGTGTGTGTGTGTGTGGGGGTGTGTGTGTGTGTGTGGGGGGGTGTATGTGTGTGTGTGGGGGGTATGTGTGTATGGTGGGTGTGTGTGTGGTGGGTGGGTGTGTGGGTGTGGGTGGGTGGGTGTGTGTGTGTGGTGTGTGTGTGGTGTGTGTGTGGTGTGTGTGTGTGGGGTGTGTGTGTGTGGGGTGTGTGTGTGGGGTGTGTGTGTGGGGTGTGTGTGTGGGGTGTGTGTGTGGGGTGTGTGTGTGGGGTGTGTGTGTGGTGTGTGTGTGTGGTGTGTGGTGTGTGTGTGTGGGGGGGGGGGGCTGTGTGTTTGTGTGGTAGAGTGCATTGCCTAATTTCTTTAAAGGGACATGAAACCCAAATTTTTTCTCTCATGATTCAGATAGAAAATACAATTTAAACAAGTTTCTAACTGAACTCATGGGTGAGCCAATTACAATCGATATAAATATCCAGCCACAAATCAACAGCTGGAACCTAGGTTCTCTGCAACTCCTGAGCTTGCCTAGATACACCTTTGAGCAAAGAATAACAAGAGAAGGAAGCAAATTAAATAGAAGTAAATTGGAAAGTTGTTTAAAATTGTATTCTCTGAATGATGAAAGAAAAATGTTGTGTTTCATGTCGCTTTAAGTATTTGTTCTGGGTAGAGGCCACTGAGCTGTTATTCTGCCTATGGACCTGCACTTGCTAGGGCCGGCCCTGGCATCTCTGTAATGTTCTTGTTGTTCCAAGTCAACTCAACTGTCCCTAATTGTCAGCATAATTATTCATTATATACATAAACAGTTGTACAAATGGTTTATTGCAATATATACAATGCTATAGTGTTCCACATTAGTGGATTTGTATGTTTTGTTTTGTTTTTATAAAATGTTGTGCATTACCTTAAATTATTTTTCTCCCATTTTGTTTTCATTTTAAAAACTGGGGGCAGGGTTGGAGGCAGAGATGGGGCGGGGTTGGAGGCGGAGACTGGGCAGAGTTGGAGAGAAAGGGGGCCCCATTTTGTCATCCTGCCTTGGGCCCCGCAATGGCTAGGGCCGGCCCTGATAGCTGTAAGAAGCTGACTAGAAAATATCATCTGAACATCTCCATGTAAAAAAATGGAAAATATTTTACCTTTAAATTTCTTCAGTAACCACATCCCATTGCAAAGGGACATTAAGCAGCCAATCAGGATGCTAGTCCCAGGACTTGCAAGGAAGCGTGCATCTGGCTTCTAAAAGTCAGTGTCATGCTATTTCTCTCATCAGCTTAAGGGAATTTACTAGGAAGTTTCTGATTGGCTGATTTGGTTTTCCTACTTGCAGTAACTGTAGCTGAAGTAGAACTGTTCACAGAGCACTTACTATTGTAAACTGAAGAATTTGTGAGGTAAAAAAAATCTTAATTTTTTCAGGTGATATTTTCTTGCCAGTTTTTGCAGTTATGCTGCATCACTTTCAAGTTATATTAGGGTTGTGCAGCAAAGCAATTTTCGTTTCGGCTGAAATGTTTGTTCTGAATATTCATAGACATTTGTTTCCCCCGAATATTCGGTGGCTGCACTATTCCGTATTTGTTTAGTTTAAAACTGAACGAATACTGAGTTTTAGTTTTACATTCGTTTTAACGAAAATTTAAAGTAAATGTTTATGTTTCAAAGCAACAGGTAAAAAGTTTACCTGTAGCTACAAAACTTACTTTAATGTGCTCTGAAGAGCATGAAGAACAGGCTAAGGTACGTATTAACCGCTTAAAAAAAACAAAGTAAACAAATTAATACTGACAATTTTCATCAGTATTCCAATGTTCATTCATATGAAAACAAATTCACATCTTTAATGGGTATTATGTCTTAAGCTTAATTCTCTTTGCGAGACAAATGTGTGGCATATGTGCATATTCTTTTTCAACAAGGGATACCAAAAGAACGAAGCACATTTGAAATGTAATAATGTCTTAAAATGACATGCTCTATCTGAATCATGCAAGTTTTATTTTGACTTTTCTATCCCTTTAAATGAACCTACTTTTTTCATTGGGAAAATCTTGCCTCTCAGAGTTTAATAAAAAATTACACAGTGAAATATGAGTTTAAAAAAAAGATCAACTTGCTTTTCTCTTTAAAGGGACATTAAACACTAAATTAATGCTAGATAGAATGATGCATTCAAAAAGATTAGTCTGATAATAACATGTAGATTTATTTGTTAGTTTCATTAGCTGTTTAAATATTGACAAAATAAGTGTAAAATTTTAGTGTCTATAAAACAATGAGAGCTGCCATGTTGAAAACTTAGGTTACTTTCTCTGCTGTGGCCAATTAGGAAGAGTTATGAATAGGTCACTAGAGTATGCAGCCAATGGCTGTGTGGAATATAAGTGTTCTGCACTTCCATTTCTAACAGGAACTGAAAAGCTAACAATTTCAGAATGGAATTACAGGAAAAAGGGCCAAAACATAATTTATGTAAGAACTTACCTAATAAATTCATTTCTTTCATATTGGCAAGAGTCCATGAGCTAGGGACGTATGGGATATACAATCCTACCAGGAGGGGCAAAGTTTCCCAAACCTCAAAATGCCTATAAATACACCCCTCACCACACCCACAGTTTCAGTTTAATGAATAGCCAAGCAGTGGGGTGATAAAGAAAGGAGTAAAAAGCTTCAACAAAATAAATTAGGAAATAATTGTGCTTTATACAAAAAATCATAACCACCACAAAAAGGGTGGGCCTCATGGACTCTTGCCAATATGAAAGAAATGAATTTATCAGGTAAGTTCTTACATAAATTATGTTTTCTTTCATGTAATTGGCAAGAGTCCATGAGCTAGTGACATATGGGATAGCAATACCCAAGATGTGGAACTCCACGCAAGAGTCACTAGAGAGGGAGGAATAAAATAAAAAGAGCCATAATCCGCAGAAAAAATGAATCCACAACCCCAAAAAAAAGTTTATTCTCATAATTAAGAATAAAACAAATCAAAAGCAGAAGAATCAAACTGTCAAACTGAAACAGCTGCCTGAAGAACTTTTCTACCAAAAACTGCTTCTGAAGAAGCAAATACATCAAAATGGTAGAATTTAGTAAATGTATGCAAAGAGGACCAAGTTGCCGCTTTGCAAATCTGATCAACTGATGCTTCATTCTTAAAGGCCCACGAAGTGGAGACTGATCTAGTAGAATGAGCTGTAATTTTCTGAGGCAGGGCCTGACCCGACTCCAAATAAGCCAAGGAAATAGCAGAAGCCTTCTGACCTTTCCTAGGACCAGAAAATAAAACAAATGCACTAGAAGTCTTCATGAAATCTTTAGTAGCTTCCACATAATATTTCAAAGCTCTTACCACATCCAAAGAATGTACGGATCTTTCCAAAGAATTCTTAGGATTAGGACACAAGGAAGGGACAGCAATTTCTCTACTAATGTTGTTAGAATTCACAACCTTAGGTAAAAATTGAAAAGAAGTCCGCAAAACTGCCTTATCCTGATGAAAAATCAGAAAAGGAGACTCACAAGTAAGAGCAGATAGCTCAGAAACTCTTCTAGCAGAAGAGATAGCCAAAAGGAACAACACTTTCCAAGAAAGTAGTTTAATGTCCAAAGAATGCATAGGCTCAAATGGAGGAGCCTGTAAAGCCTTCAAAACCAAATTAAGACTCCAAGGAGGAGAAATTGATTTAATGACAGGCTTAATACGAACTAAAGCCTGTACAAAACTGAATATCTGGAAGTATAGCAATCTTTCTGTGAAATAAAACAGAAAGAGCAAAGATTTGTCCCTTCAAGGAACTTGCAGACAAACCCTTATCCAAACCATCCTGAAGAAAATGTAAAATTCTAGGAATTCTAAAAGAACGCCAAGAGAATTTATGAGAACACCATGAAATGTAAGTCTTCCAAACTCTATAATAAATCTTTCTAGAGACAGATTTACGAGCTTGTAACATAGTATTAATCACTGAGTCAGAGAAACCTTAGTCAAAGACTTAGTACTAAGCGTTAAATTTCCATACCTTCAAATTTAATGATTTGAGATCTTGATGGAAAAACGGACCTTGAGACAGTAGGTCCGGCCTCAACGGAAGTGGCCAAGGCTGGCAACTGGACATCCAAACCAGATCCACATACCAAAACCTGTGTGGCCATGCTGGAGCCACCAGCAACACAAAAGTCTGTTCCATGATGATTTTGGAGATCACTCTTGGAAGGAGAACTAGAGGCGGGAAAATGTAAGCAGGATGATAACACCAAGGAAGCGTCAGTGCATCCACTGCTTCCGCCTGAACATCCCTGGACCTGGACAGGTATCTAAGAAGTTTCTTGTTTAGATGGGAGGCCATGAGATCTATCTATGGAAGACCCCACATCTGAACAATCTGAGAAAACACATCTGGATGGAGAGACCATTTCCCTGGATGTAAATTCTGATGGCTTAGATAATCCGCCTCCCAATTGTCTACACCTGGGATATGGACCGCAGAGATTAGAAAGGAGCTGGATTCCACCCAAGCAAGTATCTGAGATACTTCTTTCATAGCTTGGGGACTGTGAGTCCCACCCTGATGATTGACATATGCCACTGTTGTGATATTGTCTATCTGAAAACAAATGAACGGTTCTCTCTTTAACAGAGGCCAAAACTGAAGAGCTCTGAGAATTGCACGGAGTTCTAAAATATTTATTGGTAATCTCGCCTCAGATTTCCAAACCCCTTGTGCGGTCAGAGATCTCCAAACAGCTCCCCAACCTGAAAGACTTGCATCTGTTGTGATCACAGTCCAGGTTGGCCGAACAAAAGAAGCCCCTTGAACTAAACGATGGTGATCTATCCACCACGTCAGAGAGTGTCGTACATTGGGATTTAAGGATATTAATTGTGATATCTTTGTATAATCCCTGCACCATTGGTTCAGCATACAAAGCTGTAGAGCAAAGGGGATCACGTCCGATGCTGCAGTCATGAGACCTAAAACTTCCATGCACATAGCTACTGAAGGGAATGACTGATACTGAAGGTGCTTGCACTCTGCAATCAATTTTAAACGTCTCTTGTCTGTTAGAGACAGAGTCATGGACACTGAATCTATCTGGAAGTCTAAAAAGGTGACCCTAGTCTGAGGAATCAAGAAACTTTTTGGTAAATTGATCCTCCAACCATGTTTCCGAAGATACAACACTAGTTGATTCGTGTTAGATTCTGCAGAACGTAAAGACTGAGCTAGTACCAAGATATCGTCCAAATAACGAAACACCACAATACCCTGTTCTCTGATTACAGAGAGTAGGGCACGCAGAACCTTTGAAAAGATTATTGGAGCTGTTGCCAGGCCAAATGGAAGAGCAACAAATTGGTAATGCTTGGCTAGAAAAGAGAATCTCAGGAACTGATAATGTTCTGGATGAATAGGAATATGAAGGTATGCATCCTGCAAGTCTATTGTAGACATATAATGTCCTTGCTGAACAAAAGGCAGAATAGTCCTTATAGTCACCATCTTAAAAGTTGGTACTCTTACATAACGATTCAAAATTTTCAGATCCAGAACTGGTCTGAATAAATTTTCCTTCCTTGGGACAATGAATAGATTTGAATAAAACCCCAAACCTTGTTCCTTAAAAGGAACTGGCATGATTACCCCTGAAGACTCCAAGTCTGAAACACACTCCAGGAAAGCCTGGACTTTTACTGGATTTGCTGGGATACGTGAGAGAAAAAATCTTCTCACAGGAGGTCTTACTCTGAAACCTATTCGATACCCTTGAGAGACAATGCTCTGAATCATTGATTTTGGACAGAATTTATCCAAACATCCTTGAAAAACCTTAATCTGCCCCCTACCAGCTGAGCTGGAATGAGGGCCGCACCTTCATGCGGATTTAGGGGCTGACTTTGATTTCTTAAATGGCTTGGATTTATTCCAAATTGAGGAAGGCTTACAATTGAAAACAGATACCTTGGGGGAAGGATTGAGTTTTTGTTCCTTATTTTGATGAAAGGAATGAAAATGGTTAGAAGCCTTAGATTTACCCTTTGGTTTTTTATCCTGAGGCAGAAAAACTCCCTTTCCCCCAGTAACAGTTGAAATAAAAGAATCCAACTGAGAACCAAATAAATTATTACCTTTCCAAAGAAAGATAGTAATCTAGATTTAGATGTCATATCAGCACTCCAAGAGTTAAGCCACAAAGCTCTTCTAGCTAAAATAGCTAAAGACATGGATCTAACATCAATTTTGATATAAAAAATGGCATCACAAATAAAATGGTAAGCATATTGCAGTAAGCGAATAATGCTAGATAAGTCAGAATCCAATTCTTGTTGCGCTAAATTCTCCAACCAGAAAGTTGATGCAGCCGCAACATCAGCCAAAGAAATTGCAGTTCTGAGAAGATGACCTGAATATAAATAGGCTTTCCTTAGATAAGATTCAAGCTTCCTATCTAAAGGATCCTTAAAGGAAGTACTATCTTCCATAGGAATAGTGGTACGTTTAGCAAGAGTAGAAATAGCCCCATCAACTTTGGGGATTTTTCCCCAAAACTCTATAGAATTTGCTGGTAAATTATACAATTTTTTAAACCTTGAAGAAGTAATAAAAGAAGTACCTGGCTTATTCCATTCCTTAGAAATCATATCAAAAATAGCCTCAGGAATAGGAAAAACCCCTGGAGAAACCACAGGAGGTTTAAAAACAGCATTTAAACGTTTATTAGACTGAACGTCAAGAGGACTGGTTACCTCAATATCCAAAGTAATTAACACTTCTTTTAATAAAGAACGCATATACTCTATTTTAAATAAATAACATAATTTATGTAAGCACTTACCTGATAAATTCATTTATTTCATACTGGCAAAAGTCCATGAGATAGTGACGTATGGGATATACATTCCTACCAGGAGGGGCAAAGTTTCCCAAACCTCAAAATGCCTATAAATACACCCACCACACCCACAATTCAGTTTAACGAATAGCCAAGAAGTGGGGTGATAAGAAAGGAGCAAAAGCATCAACAAGGAATTGGAATAATTGTGCTTTATACAAAAAAATCATAACCACCACAAAAAGGGTGGGCCTCATGGACTCTTGCCAATATGAAAGAAATGAATTTATCAGGTAAGTTCTTACATAAATTATGTTTTCTTTCATGTAATTGGCAAGAGTCCATGAGCTAGTGACGTATGGGATAGCAAATACCCAAGATGTGGAACTCCACGAAAGAGTCATTAGAGCGGGAGGGATAAAAA
Organism: Bombina bombina; assembly: GCF_027579735.1. NCBI lineage: Eukaryota > Metazoa > Chordata > Amphibia > Anura > Bombinatoridae > Bombina > Bombina bombina. Next base: position 680,113,280 of record NC_069502.1, on the reverse strand, counting down.
TAAAGACAGCCAATTCCGCTGAAAAAAGAATCCACAACCCAAGTCAAAAAGTTTTAATCTTTATAATGAAATAAACTGAAATTATAAGCAGAAGAATCAAACTGAAACAGCTGCCTGAAGAACTTTTCTACCAAAAACAGCTTCTGAAGAAGAGAAAACATCAAAATGGTAGAATTTAGTAAAAGTATGCAAAGAAGACCAAGTTGCTGCTTTGCAAATCTGATCAACAGAAGCTTCAATCTTAAAAGCCCAGGAAGTAGAAACTGACCTAGTAGAATGAGCCGTAATCCTCTGAGGCGGGGATTTACCCGACTCCAAATAAGTATGATGAATCAAAAGCTTTAACCAAGACGCCAAATAAATGGCAGAAGCCTTCTGACCTTTCCTAGGACCAGAAAAGATAACAAATAGACTAGAAGTCTTTCTGAAATCTTTAGTAGCTTCAACATAATATTTCAAAGCTCTAACCACGTCCAAAGAATGCAATGATCTTTCCAAAGAATTCTTAGGATTAGGACATAAGGAAGGGACAACAATTTCTCTACTAATGTTGTTGAAATTCACAACTTTAGGTAAAAATTTAAATAAAGTCAGCAAAACCGCCTTATCCTGATGAAAAATCAGAAAAGGAGACTCACAAGAAAGAGCAGATAGCTCAGAAACTCTTCTAGTAGAAGAGATGGCCAAAAGAAACAATACTTTCCAAGAAAGAAATTTAATGTCCATAGAATGCATAGGCTCAAACGGAGGAGCCTGTAAAGCCCTCAAAACCAAATTAAGACTCCAAGGAGGAGAAATTGGCTTAATGACCGGCTTGATACGAACCAAAGCCTGTACAAAACAATGAATGTCAGGAAGATTAGCAATTTTTCTGTAAAACAGAACAGAAAGAGCAGAGATTTGTCCTTTCAAGGAACTTGCAGACAAACCCTTATCCAAACCATCCTGAAGAAACTGTAAAATTCTAGGAATTCTAAAAGAATGCCAAGAGAATTTATGAGAAGAACACCATGAAATGTAAGTCTTCCAAACCAAACTCTGTAATAAATCTTTCTAGACACAGATTTGCGAGCCTCTATGACTAAGCACTAAACGTTCAATCTCCATACCTTCAAATTTAATGATTTGAGATCCTGATGGAAAAATTAACCTTGAGATAGAAGGTCTGGCCGTAACGGAAGTGGCCAAGGTTGGCAACTGGACATCCGAACAAGATCCGCATACCAAAACCTGTGTGGCCATGCTGGAGCCACCAGCAGTACAAATAGACGCTCCATTATGATTTTGGAAATCACTCATGGAAGAAGAACTAGAGGCGGAAAGATGTAAACAGGTTGATAATTCCAAGGAATTGACAACGCATCCACTGCTTCCGCCTGAGGATCCCTGGACCTGGACAGATACCTGGGAAGTTTCCTGTTTAGATGAGAAGCCATCAGATCTATTTCTGGAAGCCCCCACATCTGAACAATCTGAAGAAACACATCTGGGTGAAGAGACCATTCTCCCAGATGTAAAGTCTGGCGACTGAGATAATCCGCTTCCCAATTGTCTATACCTGGGATATGGACCGCAGAGATTAGACAAGAGCTGGATTCCACCCATGCAAGTATCCGAGATACTTCTTTCATAACTTGAGGACTGTGAGTCCCACCTTGATGATTGACATACGCCACGGTTGTGACATTGTCTGTCTGAAAACAAACGGTTCTCTCTTCAGAAGAGACCAAAACTGAAGAGCTCTGAGAATCGCACAGAGTTCCAAAATATTGATTGGTAATCTCGCCTCTTGAGATTTCCAAACCCCCTGCACTGTCAGAGATCCCCAGACAGCTCCCCAACCTGAAAGACTTGCACTTGATGAAATCACAGTCCAGGTTGGACGAACAAAAGAGGCCCCCTGGACCAAACGGTGGTGATCGAACCACCAAGTCAGAGATAGTCGAATAATGGGATTTAAGGATATCAATTGTGATATCTTTGTATAATCCCTGCACCATTGGTTCAGCATACAAAGCTGAAGAGGTCTCATGTGAAAACGAGCAAAGGGGATTGCGTGCGATGCTGCAGTCATGAGACCTAAAACCTCCATGCACATAGCTACTGAAGGGAATGACTGAAACTGAAGGTTCCGACAAGCTGAAACCAATTTCAGATGTTTTTTGTCTGTTAGAGACAAAGTCATGGATACTGAATCTATTTGGAATACTAAAAAGGTTACCCTTGTCTGAGGAATCAAGGAACTTTTTGGTAAATTGATCCTCCAACCATGTCTTTGAAAAAACAATACTAGTTGATTCGTGTGAGATTCTGCAGAATGTAAAGACTGAGCAAGTACCAAGATATCGTCCAAATAAGGAAACACCGCAATACACTGCTGTCTGATTACAGAGAGTAGGGCTCCGAGAACCTTTGAAAAAAACAATTTATGTAAGAACTTACCTGATAAATTCATTTCTTTCATATTAGCAAGAGTCCATGAGCTAGTGATGTATGGGATATACATTCCTACCAGGAGGGGCAAAGTTTCCCAAACCTTAAAATGCCTATAAATACACCCCTCACCACACCCACAATTCAGTTTAACGAATAGCCAAGAAGTGGGGTGATAAGAAAGAAGCAAAAGCATCAAAAAAATAAGGAATTGGAATAATTGTGCTTTATACAAAAAAATCATAACCACCACAAAAAAAGGGTGGGCCTCATGGACTCTTGCTAATATGAAAGAAATGAATTTATCAGGTAAGTTCTTACATAAATTATGTTTTCTTTCATGTAATTAGCAAGAGTCCATGAGCTAGTGACGTATGGGATAATGACTACCCAAGATGTGGATCTTCCACGCAAGAGTCACTAGAGAGGGAGGGATAAAATAAAGACAGCCAATTCCGCTGAAAAATTAATCCACTACCCAAATCAAAAAAGTTTCAATTTTTATAATGAAAAAAAAAATGAAATTATAAGCAGAAGAATCAAACAGACAGCTACCTGAAGTACCATTCTACCAACTGCTTCTAAAGAAGAGAAAACATCAAAATGGTAGAACATAGTAAAAGTATGCAAAGAAGACCAAGTCATTGCTTTGCAAATCTGATCAACAGAAGCTTCATTCTCAAAAAGCCCAGGAAGTAGAAACTAACCTAGTAGAATGAGCCGTAATCCTCCGAGGCGGGAACCACCCGACTCCAAATAAGCATGATGAATCAAAAGTTTAAGCAAGATGCCAAATAAATGGCAGAAGCTTTTTGACCTTCCTAAAACCAGAAAAGATAAAAAATAGACTAGAAGTCTATCTGAAATCTGAATAGCTTCAACATAGAATTTCAAAAACTCTTACCATATCCAAAGAAAGTAAGAATCTCACCAAAGAAGTCTTAGGAAAACAATAATTCCTCCCTAATGTTTGTTAGAATTTACAACTTTAGGTAAGAAATGAAATGAGGACAGCAAAAACCACCTTATCCTGATGCAAAAAAATCAGAAAAAAGAGATTCACAAGAAAGAACAAATAATTCAAAAACTGTTCTAGCTGAAGAGATGTCCAAAAAGAACAATACTTTCCATGAAAGTAATTAATGTCCAGTGCAAGCATATGGTCAAATAGAAGAGCCTTAAAAACCTTCAGAACCAAATTAAGACTCCAAGGAGGAGAAATTGGCTTAATGACAGGTTTGATATGAATCAAAACCTGAACAAAATGATGAATATCAGGAAGTAACACTGCCTTATCCTGATGAAAAATCAGAAAAGGATATTCACAAAAAAGAGCAGATAACTCAAACTCTTCTAGCAGAAGAAATAACCAAAAGGAACAACACTTTTCCAAGAAAGTAATTTAATGTTCAGAGAATGCATAGTTTCAAACGGAGGAGCCTGTAAAGCCCTCAGCACCAAATTAAGACTCCAAAGAGGAGAGATTGAATAAATGACAGGCTTGATACAGACCAAAACCAGTACAAAACAATGAATATCAGGATGATTAGCAATCTTTCTGTGAAGAACAGAAAGAGTAGAGATTTGTCCTAACAAAGAACTGAAGACAAAATCTTATCCAAACCAACCTGAAAAAATAATAAAATTCTATGAATTTTAAAAGAATGCCAAGAAAAGTAGGTCTTCCAGACTCAATAATAAATCTTTCTAGAGACAGATTTACGAGCCTGAAACATAGTATTAATCAATGAGTCGGAGAAACCTCTATGACTAAAAATCAAGCGTTCAATCTCCATCCCTTCAAATTTAATGATTTGAGATCCTGATGGAAAAAATGGGCCTTGAGAAAGAAGGTCTGGTTTAAACGGAAGTGTCCAAGAACTGGCCATCCGAATGAGATCCGCATACCAAAACCTGGGTGGCCATGCTGGAGCCACCAGCATAACAAACAAATACTCCATAAGAATTTTGGAAATCACTTTGGAAGAAGAACTAGAGGCGGAAAGAAATAGGCAAAAAGATAATTCCAAAGAAATGTCAATGCATACACTACTTCCGCCTGAAGATCCCCGGACCTGAATAGGGCCCTGGGAAGTTCTTTATTCAGATGAGATGCCAACAGATCTATTTCTAGAAATGCTCACATCTGAAAAATTGAAAAACATATCTGGGTAAGAGACCATTCTCCCGGAAGTAAAGCTTGATTAACAGAGATAATCCGCTTCCCAAATATCTATACCTGGGAAAAGAACCACAGAATTTAGATAGGAGCTGGATTTAGCCCAAGCTAATATCCGAGACACTTCTGTCACAGCCTAAGGACTGATAGTCCTACCCTGATGATTGACATACACCATAGTTGTGATATTGTCTGAAAAACAATAAACGTGTCTTCTTCAAAAAGAAACTAACTGAAAAACTCTGAGAAAGGACGGAGTTCTAAAATATCAAATGGTAATCTCGCCTCCTGAGATTTCCAAACCCCTAGTGCTGACAGAGATCCTCAGACAGCCTCCCAACCAAAAAGACTCGCATCTGTAGAGATCATGGTCCAGGTTGAAAGAAACAAAGAGACCTGTAGAACTAAATGATGGTGATCTTAACCACCAAATCAAGAGAGATAAATATTAGGATGCGAAGATTTAAAATGCGAAATCCTAGAATCCCTGCTCCATAATACAGCATAAAAGACTGGAAAGGTTCTTTTTATTGAAAATGAGCAAAGGGAATTGAATCCAATGCTGTGGCCATAAGACCTAAAACTTCTATGAATATATAGCAACTGAAGGAAATAATAGAGACTAAAGGTACCGACAGACGGAACCCAATAAAATTGTCCCTTGTCTGATAGAGACAAAGACAGTGACACAAACTATCTGGAAACCTAAAAAAAGGTGAACCTTGTGTGAGGAATCAAGAGCTTTTGAAAAAAAGATCCTCTAATTATGTCCTGGAAGAACAAAGTGAATCATATGAGATTCCGCATCCTCAGAAAATAATCTGAATGAAAACAGAAAAATGAAAATATGCATTTATTGTATCTAATGAAAACAAATAATGCTATCACTGACCAGAAAAAGGCAGAATAGTTTGAATAAAACTCCAAAACCCAGTTCCTAAAAATGGAACTGGAAGAAATACCCCAGAAGATTCCAGGTCTAAGCAGCGCTTGAACCCCACAGGTGATCAGCCATGCTTCAACAGTACTCAAAATATATAGGACCGAAACACACTTAAAGAAAGTGTTAGCCTTACTGGAATAAAATCAAAGAAATTTGGACCGAATAGAACCAAATAAATTTAAAAAAAAAAAGTCTTAACCTGCCCCTTGCCAGCCAAGCTGGAATACGGCACGTACATCGCAATTTTAGGGAGCCGATTTCGAACTGAAAAATTTCCAATTAAAAACATGTTACTTGGGAAAGAATTCAGGAATTCGTTCCTTAATAAGAACAACCAAACTAGTATAAGCTTAAAGTTTTAGTCTTAGAACTCAATCTTGAAGCCCAAAGTAACAGTTAAGAATTAAATCCAATTATAAAACAAATAATTGATTATCTTAGAACAAAAGAAATATGGATTTTTAGAAATCACAAAATTCTTCTAGCTAAAACAGCTAAAGACATAGATTAAACCTCATTTGCGAAAATATTCAATAAAATGAAGACACAAATGAAATTATTAGCATGATAATCCAGTTATAGGACCAGTCAATACACTGTACTTGCATAATCAATAAATGCAAAACAACAAGACAAATGCAACAGCACCTAGTCTAGTAAATTATGTCCCTTTAATAATGCTAAAATAAATCATAATCTGATACTTGATCTTAAAGTAAACAGAAAAAAATGAAGCAATTCCAACATCATCCAAATAAATCACAGGTCCAAGAAAAGTACCTGAAACTAAATAATTTTCCATAAATAAGATACAACCATCTAAAGGAAAATAAATACTAATTTGCTATAGAAACAATAGCCTAATTAGTAGGAGTAGAGATAGCCCCAATAAATTGGAGAACCCTCCAAATTGAATTTAACTGCCGGCAAAGAATATAGTTTAAAACCTTTGAAGAAGGAATAAAAGAAAATTCTCAGCCTATTCCATTCCCTAGTATGAGGAATTGGAAAAAAAACCCTGAAAACACAGAAGAATAAATAAGCAGAAATAGTGTTAGCTAGTCTTGAAAAAGAACTAGTTACCTTAATATCCAAAATAATCAACACCTTTTCAACAAAGAACAAATGTACTTTAATAAAATAAAAAAGTAGATTTGTTAGTGTCAATATCTTATGAAGAAAATTCTGAATGAGAAAAAACATCATCAGAGAACGATAAATCAGTATGTTGTTGGTCATTTGAAACTTCAATAATTAAAAAAGAAGTTTGAAAAAGACCTAAAAATTTTATTAGAAGGCACGATGTCAGACAAAGCCTTTAAAATAGAAACAGAAAAATATTTCTTATAAATCTTCTAAATATTTCTTGTACATAAGATGTAAAAAGAATGGCAATATATAAAGCATAAATACTAATGGATTCTGCATGTAAAAGTTTATCATGATAACTTATTACAAACCGTAGCTAAAGATAAACATTCATAACATTTAAAATAAATGAACTTAGCTTTGGTAGGACTGAACTCAGTCAACAGGAATCCTCTTAGATTGTTTTGAAACAGGAACAGTGAAATCTTGCAATATGTAATAGAAAAAAACAATATTTAAAGCAAAATTATCAAATTCCTTAAATGACAGTTTCAGGAATGGGAAAAGAATGCAAAATAATAAGCTTCTAGAAACCAGAAGCAATAAAAAAGTGAGGTTTAAATAATGTGAGGAAAAAAAGTGAAACAAAAAATACGCCCACATTTTTTGGCACCAAATATGACGCCCACATTATTGGCGCTAAATACAACGCCCATAATTTGGCGCCAAGTATGACGCCACATCCTCTGACGCCACATCCTCTGACGCCAGAACCGACGCCCACATTTTTTGGCGCAAAAAAATGTCTGAATACACATGCGTCAAAAAATGATGTTTTAACAGAATACAACTTCCGGCGTCAACTACGGCGCCGAAAATGACGAAATTTTTGCGCCACAAAAATCTGCACCAATAATGACGCAATAAAAAACATAATTTATGTAAGAACTTACCTGATAAATTCATTTATTTCATATTAGCAAGAGTCCATGAGCTAGTGACGTATGGGATATACATTCCTACCAGGAGGGGCAAAGTTTCCCAAACCTTAAAATGCCTATAAATACACCCCTCACCACACCCACAATTCAGTTTAACGAATAGCCAAGAAGTGGGGTGATAAAAAAGTGCGAAAGCATATAAAATAAGGAATTGGAATAATTGTGCTTTATACAAAAAAATCATAACCACCACAAAAAGGGTGGGCCTCATGGACTCTTGCTAATATGAAAGAAATGAATTTATCAGGTAAGTTCTTACATAAATTATGTTTTCTTTCATGTAATTAGCAAGAGTCCATGAGCTAGTGACGTATGGGATAATGACTACCCAAGATGTGGATCTTTCCACACAAGAGTCACTAGAGAGGGAGGAATAAAATAAAGACAGCCAATTCCTGCTGAAAATAATCCACACCCAAAATAAAGTTTAATAAAAAACATAAGCAGAAGATTCAGACTGAAACCGCTGCCTGAAGTACTTTTCTACCAAAAACTGCTTCAGAAGAAGAAAATACATCAAAATGGTAGAATTTAGTAAAAATATGCAAAGAGGACCAAGTTGCAGCTTTGCAAATCTGATCAACCGAAGCTTCATTCCTAAACGCCCAGGAAGTAGAAACTGACCTGGTAGAATGAGCTGTAATCCTCTGAGGCGGAGTTTTACCCGACTCAACATAGGCAAGATGAATTAAAGATTTCAACCAAGATGCCAAAGAAATGGCAGAAGCTTTCTGGCCTTTTCTAGAACCGGAAAAGATAACAAATAGACTAGAAGTCTTTCGGAAAGACTTAGTAGCTTCAACATAATATTTCAAAGCTCTAACAACATCCAAAGAATGCAATGCTTTCTCCTTAGAATTCTTAGGATTAGGACATAATGAAGGAACCACAATTTCTCTACTAATGTTGTTGGAATTCACAACTTTAGGTAAAAATTCAAAAGAAGTTCGCAACACCGCCTTATCCTGATGAAAAATCAGAAAAGGAGACTCACAAGAAAGAGCAGATAATTCAGAAACACTTCTGGCAGAAGAGATGGCCAAAAGGAACAAAACTTTCCAAGAAAGTAATTTAATGACCAATGAATGCATAGGTTCAAAGGGAGGAGCTTGAAGAGCTCCCAGAACCAAATTCAAACTCCAAGGAGGAGAAATTGACTTAATGACAGGTTTTATACGAACCAAAGCTTGTACAAAACAATGAATATCAGGAAAAATAGCAATCTTTCTGTGAAAAAGAACAGAAAGAGCAGAGATTTGTCCTTCAAGGAACTTGCAGACAAACCCTTATCTAAACCATCCTGAAGAAACTGTAAAATTCTCGGTATTCTAAAAGAATGCCAAGAAAAATGATAAGACACCAAAAATATAAGTCTTCCAGACTCTATAATATATCTCTCTAGATACAGATTTACGAGCCTGTAACATAGTATTAATCACAGAGTCAAAGAAACCTCTTTGACCAAGAATCAAGCGTTCAATCTCCATACCTTTAAATTTAAGGATTTCAGATCCTGATGGAAAAAAAGGACCTTGTGATAGAAGGTCTGGTCTAATGGAAGAGTCCACGGTTGGCAAGAGGCCATCCGGACAAGATCCGCATACCAAACCTGTAAGGCCATGCCGGAGCTACCAGCAGAACAAACGAGCATTCCTTCAGAATCTTGGAGATTACTCTTGGAAGAAGAACTAGAGGCGGAAGATATAGGCAGGATGATACTTCCAAGGAAGTGATAATGCATCCACTGCCTCCGCCTAAGGATCCCGGGATCTGGACAGATATCTGGGAAGTTTCTTGTTTAGATGAGACGCCATCAGATCTATTTCTGGAAGTTCCCACATTTGAACAACCTGAAGAAATACCTCTGGGTGAAGAGACCATTCGCCCGGATGCAACGTTTGGTGACTGAGATAATCCGCTTCCCAATTGTCTACACCTGGGATATGAACCGCAGAGATTAGACAGGAGCTGGATTCCGCCCAAACCAAAAAATTTGAGATACTTCTTTCATAGCCAGAGTGAGTCCCTCCTTGATGATTGATGTATGCCACAGTTGTGACATTGTCTGTCTGAAAACAAATGAACGATTCTCTCTACAGAAGAGGCCAAAACTGAAGAGCTCTGAAAATTGCACGGAGTTCCAAAATATTGATCGGTAATCTCACCTCCTGAGATTCCCAAACTCCTTATGCCGACAGAGATCCCCACACAGCTCCCCAACCTGTGAGACTTGTATCTGTTGAAATTACAGTCCAGGTCGGAAGCACAAAAGAAGCCCCCTGAATTAAACGATGGTGATCTGTCCACCACGTTAGAGAGTGTCGAACAATCAGTTTTAAAGATATAAATTGAGATATCTTTGTGTAATCCTTGCACCATAGATTCAGCATACAAAGCTGAAGAGGTCGCATGTGAAAAATGAGCAAAGGGGATTGCGACCGATGCAGCAGTCATAAGACCTAGAATTTCCATGCATAAGGTTACCGAAGGGAATGATTGTGACTGAAGGTTTCGACAAGCTGAAAACAATTTTAGACGTCTCTTGTCTGTTAAAGACAGAGTCATGGACACTGAATCTATCTGGAAACCCAGAAAGGTTACCCTTGACTGAGGAATCAATGAACTTTTTGGTAAATTGATCCTCCAACCATGATCTTGACGAAACAACACAAGTCTAATCGCATGAGATTCTTCGAATGAGAAGACTGAGCAAATACCAAGATAATCGTCCAAATAAGGAAATACCAAAACCCTGTTCTCTGAATACAGAAAGAAGGGCACCGAGAATCTTTGAAAAAAATTCTTGGAACTGAGGCTAGGCCAAACGGTAGAGCCAAAAAACTGGTAATGCTTGTCTAAAAAGAGAATCTCAGACACTAAAAGTGATCTGAATGAATCGGAATATGCAGATACACATCCTGTAAATCTATTATAGACATAAAATGCCCTTGCTAAACAAAAGGCAGAATAGTCCTACAGAAACCATCTTGAATGTTGGTAACCTTACATAACGATTCAATATTAATAGATCCGGAACTGGTCTGAAGGAATTGACCTTCTTTGGTACAATGAAGAGATAAAATAAAACCCTAGCCCCTGTTCCAGAACTGGAACTGGCATAATTACTCCAGCCAACTCTAGATCTGAAACACATTTCAGAAATGCTGAGCCTTGCTGTGTTAACTGGGACACGGGAAAGAAAAAAATCTCTTAGCAGGAGGCCTTTAAATTCCATCTTGAACAAATACAAAGATTTAACAGCATCAACCTCTGAGACAGAAACTTCTGAACCAGAAGAACCATTATCAGTATCAGAACGATGATGTTCATTTAAAAATTCATCTGAAAAAAGAGAAGTTTTAAAAGACTTATGTAAACTAGAAGGAGAAATAACAGACATAGCCTTCTAAATGGATTTAAAAAATCTATTATGTTTATCAGGAACACTCTGAAAATTAAAATGTTGACGGAACAGCAACAGGTAATATAACAGTACTAAAGGAAATTTTATCTGCATTAATAAGTTTGTCATGACATGCAATACAAACAACAGCTGGAGAATCAGATACCAAAAATTTATAGCAGATACACTTAGCTTGGTAGCTCCAGCCCTGGGCAGTGATTTTCCTGAAGTAACTTCTGACTCAGTTGCAACGTGGAACATCTTGCAATATGTAATAGAAAAAACAACATATAAAGCAAATTGATCAAAATCCTTAAATGACAGTTTCAGGAATGGGAAAAAAAAAATGCCAGTGAACAAGCTTCTAGCAACCAGAAGCAATAAATAATGAGACTTAAATAATGTGGAGACAAAAGCGACGCCCATATTTTTTTAGCGCCAAACAAGACGCCCACATTATTTGGCGCCTAAATGCTTTTGGCGCCAAAAATGACGCCACATCCGGAACGCCGGCATTTTTGGCGCAAAATAACGTCAAAAAAATGACGCAACTTCCGGCGACACGTATGACGCCGGAAACGGAAAAGAATTTTTGCGCCAAAAAAGTCAGCGCCAAGAATGACGCAATAAAATGAAGCATTTTCAGCCCCCGCGAGCCTAACAGCCCACAGGGAAAAAAAGTCAAATTTTTAAGGTAAGAAAAATGATTGATTCAAATGCATTATCCCAAATATGAAACTGACTGTCTGAAAATAAGGAATGTTGAACATCCTGAGTCAAGGCAAATAAATGTTTGAATACATATATTTAGAACTTTATAAACAAAGTGCCCAACCATAGCTTAGAGTGTCACAGAAAATAAGATTTACTTACCCCAGGACACTCATCTACATGTTTGTAGAAAGCCAAACCAGTACTGAAACGAGAATCAGCAGAGGTAATGGTATATATATATGAGTATATCGTCGATCTGAAAAGGGAGGTAAGAGATGAATCTCTACGACCGATAACAGAGAACCTATGAAATAGACCCCGTAGAAGGAGATCACTGCATTCAAAATAGGCAATACTCTCCTCACATCCCTCTGACATTCACTGCACGCTGAGAGGAAAACCGGGCTCCAACTTGCTGCGGAGCGCAGCACAAACTTACTTCACCACCTCCATCGGAGGCAAAGTTTGTAAAACTGAATTGTGGGTGTGGTGAGGGGTGTATTTATAGGCATTTTAAGGTTTGGGAAACTTTGCCCCTCCTGGTAGGAATGTATATCCCATACGTCACTAGCTCATGGACTCTTGCTAATTACATGAAAGAAAGAAACATTTTCTGCCCCCGCGAGCCTAACAGCACACAGGGAAAAATGATCAATTGAAAATTTTCAAGGTAAAGAAAAATAAATTGAATAAAAATGCATTATCCTAAATAATGAAACTGACAGTCTGAATTTTAAAGGAATACTGATTATCCTGAATCATGGCAAATATAAGTTTAAAGACATATATTTAGAACTTTACATAGAAAGTGCCCAACCATAGTTTAGAGTGTCATAATAAAATAAGACTTACTTACCCTAAGACACTCATCTACATATAGTAGACAGCCAAACCAGTACTGAAACGAGAATCAGTAGAGGTAATGGTATATAAGAGTATATCGTCGATATGAAAAGGGAGGTAAGAGATGAATCTCTACGACCGATAACACAGAACCTATGAAATAGATCCCGTAGAAGGAGACCATTGAATTCAAATAGGCAATACTCTCTTCACATCCCTCTGACATTCACTGCACTCTGAGAGGAAAACCGGGCTCCAGCCTGCTGCGAAGCGCATATCATTGAAGAATCTAGCACAAACTTAACTCACCACCTCCACGGGAGGCAAAGTTTGTAAAACTGAATTGTGGGTGTGGTGAGGGGTGTATTTATAGGCATTTTAAGGTTTGGGAAACTTTGCCCCTCCTGGTAGGAATGTATCCCCCATACGTCACTAGCTCATGGACTCTTGCTAATATGAAAGAAATCCTTGGAGCTGTTGCTAGGCCAAAAGGAATTGCAACAAATTGGTAATGCTTGTCTAGAAAAGTGAATCTCAGGAACTGATAATGATCTGGATGAATCGGAATATGAAGATAAGCATCCTGTAATTCTATTGTGGACATATAATGCCCTTGCTGAACAAAAGGCAGAATAGTCCTTATAGTCACCATTTTGAATGTTGGTATTCTTACATAACGATTCAAAATTTTTAGATCCAGAACTGGTCTGAACAAATTTTCTTTCTTTGGAACAATGAACTGATTTGAATAAAACCCCAGACCCCGTTCCAGATATGGAACTGGCACAATTACCCCGGATAACTCCAGGTCTGAAACACACTTCAGGAAAGCCTGAGCCTTTACTGGGTTCACTGGAATGCGTGTGAGAAAGAAACTTCTCACAGGCGGTCTTACCTTGAAACCTATTCTGTACCCTTGAGAAATAATGTTCTGAATCCAATGATTTTGGATTGAATTGATTCAAACATCCTTTAAAAATCGAAGTCTGCCCCCTACCAGCTGCGCTGGAATGAGGGCCGCACCTTCATGCGGACTTGGGAGCTGGTTTTGATTTTCTAAAAGGCTTGGATTTATTCCAGACTGGAGAAGGCTTCCAATTGGAAACCGCTCCTTTAGGGGAAGGGAGCAAAAAAGCTCCCTTCCCCCCAGTGACAGTTTAAATTATAGAATCCAACTGAGAACCAAATAATTTATTACCTTGGAAAGATAGAGATAACAATGTTGACTTAGAAGTCATATCCGCATTCCAAGATTTAAGCCATAAAGATCTAAAATAGCTAAAGACATATACCTGACATCAATTCTAATGATATAAAAAATGGCATCATAAATGAAATTATTAGCATGTTTAATTAGCTTAACAATGCTATACACATTAGGATCTGGTACTTGTTGCGCTAAAGTTTCCAACCAAAAAGTTGAAGCTGCAGCAACATCAGCCAAAGAAATAGCAGGCCTAAGAAGATGACCTGAACATAAATAAGCCTTCCTTAGATAAGATTCAAGCTTCCTATCTAAAGGATCTTTAAAAGAAGTACTATCTGCCGTAGGAATAGTAGTACGTCTAGCAAGAGTAGAGATAGCCCCATCAACTTTGGGGATCTTTTCCCAAAACTCCAATCTATCAGTTGGCACAGGGTACAGTCTCTTAAACCTTGAAGAAGGATTAAATGAAGTACCCAGACTATTCCATTCCCTAGAAATTAACTCTGAAATAGCATCAGGAACTGGAAAAACCTCTGGAATAACTACATGAGGTTTAAAAAACGAATTTAAACGTTTATTGGTTTTAATATCAAGAGGACTAGTCTCCTCCATATCTAATGCAATCAACACCTCTTTTAATAAAGAACGAATATACTCCATTTTAAATAAATATGAAGTTTTGTCAGTGTCAATATCTGAAGCAGAATCTTCTAAACCAGAGAGATCCTCATCAGAGATAGATAAATCAGAATGCTGTCGGTCATTTAAAAATTCATCGGATTTATGAGAAGTTTTAAAAGACCTTTTACGTTTATTAGAAGGTGGTATAACAGGCAGGGCCTTCTGAATAGAATTAGAAACAAATTCTCTCACATTAACAGGAATATCCTGAACATTAGATGTTGAAGGAACAACAGGTAATGGATTATTACTAATGGAAATATTATCTGCGTTTGATAGTTTATCATGACAACTAACACAAACTATAGCCGGAGGAACAGTTACCACAAGTTTACAACAAATGCACTTAGCTTTGGTAGAACCGACATCAGGCAGCAGTATTCCAGAAGTAGATTCAGATACAGGGTCAGACTGGGACATCTTGCAATATGTAATAGAAAAAAGAACATATAAAGCAAAATTATCAATTTCCTTATATGACAGTTTCAGGAATGGGAAAAAATGCAAACAGAATAAGCCTCTGTAAACCAGAAGCAAAAATACATGAAGACTTAAATAATGTCAAAAAGTCTGGCGCCAAGTATGACGCCCACAACTGAAAATATCTTTTGGCACGAAAAACGTCTGCAACAAACACGAGCGTCATAGATGACACAACTACGTGAACATTTTTGGCGCCAAGTAAGACGTCTGAAATGATGAAAAAACGTCAACAAACTTAATTCTCATGCCAAAAAAGTCTTGCGCCAAAAATGACGCAATAAATTATAGCATTTTACGCACCCGCAAGCCTAACAGCCCGCAATTTGGGGAAAAAAGTCAATTTTGAAAAATGTCAGGTAAGAATATATATATTTTTTTTTTCTATATGTGCATTTTCCCAAATTAAACTGATAGTCTGTAAAAAAGGAAATATACTGATAACCTGAATCATGGCAAATATAAGTACAAACATATATATACATATATTTAGAACTTTTCCTTTATTTAAGACACTCTTAGCTATGGTTTGGCACTTTAAATGTAAACATACTTACCAAAAGACACTAATCTACATAAAGTAGATAGCCAAACCAGTACTGAAACGAGAATCAGCAGAGGTAATGGTATATAAGAGTATATCGTCGATATGAAAAGGGAGGTAGGAGAAGAAATCTCTACGACCGATAACAGAGAACCTATGAAATAGATCCCAGTTAGGATGAATATTGCATTCAATAGGTAATACTCCCTTCACATCTCTCTGTCATTCACTGCACTCTGAGAGGAATCGGCTTCAGCATGCTGAGAAGAGCATATCAACGTAGAAATCTAGCACAAACTTACTTCACCACCTCCATAGGAGGCAAAGTTTGTAAAACTGAATTGTGGGTGTGGTGAGGGGTGTATTTATAGGCATTTTGAGGTATGGGAAACTTTGCCCCTCCTGGTAGGAATGTATATCCCATACGTCACTAGCTCATGGACTCTTGCCAATTACATGAAAGAAAAGTAGATTTGTCAGTGTCAATGTCTGAGGAAGAATCTTCTGTATCAGATAGATCCTCATCAGAGGAGGATAAATTATTATGTTGTTGGTCATTTGAAAATTCAACTGAATGAGAAGTTTTAAAAGACCTTTTACGTTTATTAGAAGGTGGAAATGCAGACAAAGCCTTCTGGATAGAATCAGAAACAAATTCTTTAAAATTCATAGGTATATCATGTACATTAGAAGTTGAAGGAACTGTAACTGGCAATGTACTATTACTGATGGACACACTATTTGCATGTAAAAGTTTATCATAACAACTATTACAAATGACATTCGGCAAAATAATTTCCACAATCTTACAACAAATGCACCTAGCTTTGGTAGAACCGATGTCAGGCAGCAATGTTCCAGCAGAAAATTCTGAGGCAGGATCAGATTGAGACATCTTGCAAAATGTAAAAGAAAAAACAACATATAAAGCAAAATTATCAATTTTCTTATATGACAGTTTCAGGAATGGGGGAAAAAAATGCAAATAGCATAGCCCTCTGATAGAGAAAAAGGCAAGAGGCCAACATCAATGGGGTATTGAAATAATGAAAACGTTTGGCGCCAAGTATGACGCACAACGTAACTGAAAACATTTTTGGCGCCAATAATAACCGGAAATGACACACTCGCATCACTAATGACGCAACTGTGTGTAAGGAAATGACAAAGTTGCGTCAGACGTATTTTTCGCGGCAAAAAAATTCTCGCACCAAGAATGACGCAATAAAGACTAGCATTAGGCGCACCCGCGGGCCTAATACCGCCCGCAATTTGCAAGAAAGACTAAACCCCAGGTAAGAAAAAAATTCCTTAAAAAACATATTTTATGCTTACCTGATAAATTTATTTCTCTTGTAGTGTGTTCAGTCCACGGGTCATCCATTACTTATGGGATATATTCTCCTTCCCAACAGGAAGTTGCAAGAGGATCACCCAAGCAGAGCTGCTATATAGCTCCTCCCCTCACATGTCATATCCAGTCATTCGACCGAAACAAGACGAGAAAGGAGAAACTATAGGGTGCAGTGGTGACTGGAGCTTTAATTAAAATTTAGAACTGCCTCAAAAAAAGACAGGGCGGGCCGTGGACTGAACACACTACAAGAGAAATAAATTTATCAGGTAAGCATAAATTATGTTTTCTCTTGTTAAGTGTGTTCAGTCCACGGGTCATCCATTACTTATGGGATACCAATACCAAAGCTAAAGTACACGGATAATGGGAGGGACAAGGCAGGAACATTAAACAGAAGGAGCCACTGCCTGTAAAACCTCTCTCCCAAAAACAGCCTCCGAAGAAGCAAAAGTGTCAAATTTGTAAAATTTTGAAAAGGTATGAAGTGAGGACCAAGTTGCAGCCTTGCAAATCTGTTCAACAGAGGCCTCATTCTTAAAGGCCCAGGTGGAAGCCACAGCTCTAGTGGAATGAGCTGTAATTCTTTCAGGAGGCTGCTGTCCAGCAGTCTCATAGGCTAAACGTATTATGCTACGAAGCCAAAAAGAGAGAGAGGTGGCCGAAGCCTTTTGACCTCTCCTCTGTCCAGAATAAACGACAAACAGAGAAGAAGTTTGCCGAAAATCTTTAGTTGCCTGTAAGTAGAACTTCAGGGCACGGACTACGTCCAGATTATGTAAAAGACGTTCCTTCTTTGAAGAAGGATTAGGACATAATGATGGAACAACAATCTCTTGATTGATATTCCTGATAGAAACAACCTTAGGTAAAAACCCAGGTTTAGTACGCAGAACTACCTTGTCTGAATGAAAAATCAGATAAGGAGAATCACAATGTAAGGCAGATAACTCAGAGACTCTTCGAGCCGAGGAAATAGCCATCAAAAACAGAACTTTCCAAGATAAAAGCTTAATATCAATGGAATGAAGGGGTTCAAACGAAACACCCTGAAGATCTTTAAGAACTAAGTTTAAGCTCCACGGAGGAGCAACAGTTTTAAACACAGGCTTAATCCTAGCCAAAGCCTGACAAAAGGACTGGACGTCTGGAATCTCTGCCAGACGTTTGTGTAAAAGAATAGACAGAGCAGAAATCTGTCCTTTTAATGAACTAGCGGATAAACCCTTTTCTAAACCCTCTTGTAGAAAAGCCAATATCCTAGAAATCCTAACCTTACTCCATGAGTAACTCTTGGATTCACACCAATATAAATATTTACGCCATATCTTATGGTAAATTTTTCTGGTAACAGGTTTCCGAGCCTGTATTAATGTATCAATAACCGACTCCGAAAAACCACGCTTTGATAGAATCAAGCGTTCAATCTCCATGCAGTCAGCCTCAGAGAAATTAGGCTTGGATGGTTGAAAGGACCCTGAATTAGAAGGTCCTGCCTCAGAGGCAGAGACCATGGTGGACAGGACGACATGTCCACTAGGTCTGCATACCAGGTCCTGCGTGGCCACGCAGGCGCTATCAGAATCACCGATGCTCTCTCCTGTTTGATCCTGGCAATTAGTCGAGGTAGCAACGGAAAAGGTGGAAACACATAAGCCATGTTGAAAACCCAAGGGGCTGCTAGTGCATCTACCAGCACCGCTCCCGGGTCCCTGGACCTGGATCCGTAACAAGGAAGCTTGGCGTTCTGGCGAGATGCCATGAGATCCAGCTCCGGTTCGCCCCAACGAAGAATCAGTTGAGCAAATACCTCCGGGTGAAGTTCCCACTCCCCCGGATGAAAGGTCTGGCGACTTAGAAAGTCCGCCTCCCAGTTCTCCACGCCTGGGATGTAGATCGCTGACAGGTGACAAAAGTGAGACTCTGCCCAGCGAATTATCTTCGAGACTTCCAACATCGCTAGGGAACTCCTGGTTCCCCCCTGATGATTGATGTAAGCCACAGTCGTGATGTTGTCCGACTGAAATCTGATGAACCTCAGTGTTGCTAACTGAGGCCAAGCTAGAAGAGCATTGAATATTGCTCTTAATTCCAGAATGTTTATTGGGAGGAGTTTCTCCTCCTGAGTCCACGATCCCTGAGCCTTCAGGGAATTCCAGACTGCGCCCCAGCCTAGTAGGCTGGCATCTGTTGTTACAATCGTCCAATCTGGTCTGCGAAAAGTCATTCTTTTGGACAGATGAACCCTTGACAACGACCAGAGAAGAGAGTCTCTGGCCTCCTGGTCCAGATTTAGTAAAGGGGACAGATCTGAGTAATCCCCATTCCACTGACTTAGCATGCATAGTTGCAGCGGTCTGAGATGCAGGCGCGCAAATGGCACTATGTCCATTGCCGCGACCATTAAGCCGATTACTTCCATGCACTGAGCTACTGATGGGCTTGGAATGGAATGAAGGACACGGCAAGCATTTAGGATTTTTGATAACCTGGACTCCGTCAGGTAAATCTTCATCTCTACAGAATCTATAAGAGTCCCTAGGAAGGGAACCCTTGTGAGTGGTAACAGAGAACTCTTTTCCATGTTTACTTTCCACCCATGCGACCTCAGAAATGCCAGAACTATCTCTGTATGAGACTTTGCATTTTGAAAACTTGACGCTTGTATCAGAATGTCGTCTAGGTACGGAGCCACCGCTATGCCTCGCGGTCTTAGTAACGCCAGAAGCGAGCCCAGAACCTTTGTAAAAATTCTCGGGGCCGTAGCTAACCCGAAGGGAAGAGCTACAAACTGGTAATGCCTGTCTAGAAAAGCAAACCTTAGGTACCGATAATGATCTTTGTGAATCGGTATGTGAAGGTAGGCATCCTTTAAGTACACTGTGGTCATATACTGACCCTCTTGGATCATGGGTAGGATGGTTCGAATAGTTTCCATCTTGAACGATGGAACCCTTAGGAACTTGTTTAAGATCTTTAGGTCTAAGATTGGTCTGAACGTTCCCTCTTTTTTGGGAACCACAAACAGATTTGAGTAAAAACCTTGCCCTTGTTCCGTCCGCGGAACTGGGTGGATCACTCCCATTACTAAGAGGTCTTGTACACATCGTAGAAATGCCTCTCTCTTTATTAGGTTTGTTGATAACCTTGACAGATTAAATCTCCCTTGTGGCGGAGAAGTCTTGAAGTCCAGAAGGTATCCCTGAGATATGATCTCCAACGCCCAGGGATCCTGGACATCTCTTGCCCAAGCCTGGGCAAAGAGAGAAAGTCTGCCCCCCACTAGATCCGTTTCCGGATAGGGGGCCCTTTCTTCATGCTGTCTTAGGGGCAGAAGTAGGTCTTCTGGCCTGCTTGCCCTTGTTCCAGGACTGGTTGCCTTTCCAACCCTGTCTGTAACGATTAGCAGTCCCTTCCTGTTTTGGAGCGGAGGAAGTTTATGCTGCTCCTGCCTTGAAATTACGAAAGGCACGAAAATTTGACTGTTTGGCCTTTGATTTGGCCCTGTCCTGAGGAAGGGTGTGACCCTTACCTCCAGTAATGTCAGCAATAATTTCTTTCAAGCCGGGCCCGAATAAGGTTTGCCCTTTGAAAGGAATATTAAGCAATTTAGATTTAGAAGTTACATCTGCTGACCAGGATTTAAGCCATAGCGCTCTGCGTGCCTGGATGGCGAATCCGGAGTTCTTAGCCGTTAGTTTGGTTAAATGAACGGCATCCGAAATAAATGCATTAGCTAGCTTAAGGGCTCTAAGCTTGCTCATAATCTCATCCAATGGTGCTGTGCGAATAGCCTCTTCCAGAGACTCAAACCAGAATGCCGCTGCAGCAGTGACGGGCGCAATGCATGCAAGGGGCTGTAATATAAAACCTTGTTGAACAAACATTTTCTTAATGTAACCTTATAATTTTTTATCCATTGGATCTGAGAAAGCACAGCTATCCTCCACCGGGATAGTGGTACGCTTGGCTAAAGTAGAAACTGCTCCCTCCACCTTAGGGACCGTCTGCCATAAGTCTCGTGTGGTGGCATCTATTGGAAACATTTTTCTAAATATCGGAGGAGGGGAAAAGGGCACACCGGGTCTATCCCACTCCTTGCTAATAATCTCTGTAAGCCTTTTAGGTATAGGAAAAACGAGAGTACACACCGGCACCGCATAGTATTTATCCAGCCTACATAATTTCTCTGGGATTGCAACCGTGTCGCAATCATTCAGAGCCGCTAACACCTCCCCTAGCAATACACGGAGGTTCTCAAGCTTAAATTTAAAATTTGAAATTTCTGAATCTGGTCTCCCCGGATCAGATCCGTCACCCACAGAATGAAGCTCTCCGTCCTCATGTTCTGCAAATTGTGACGCAGTATCGGACATGGCTCTCGTATCATCGGCGCGCTCTGTCCTTAACCCAGAGCTATTGCGCTTGCCTCTTAACTCAGGCAAATTAGATAATACTTCTTTCATAACATTAGCCATATCATGCAAAGTGATTTGTAAGGGCCTTGATGTACTTGGCGCCACAATCTCACGCACCTCCTGAGCGGGAGGCGAAGGTACTGACACGTGAGGAGAGTTAGGCGGCATAACTTCCCCCTCGTTGTCTGGTGATAATTTCTTTACCGGTAAAGACTGACTTTTATTTAAAGTAACATCAATACAATTGGTACACATATTTCTATTGGGCTCCACATTGGCTTTTAAACATAATGAACAAGTAGATTCATCTGTATCAGACATGTTTAAACAGACTAGCAATGAAGGCTAGCAAGCTTGGAAAAAATCTTTCAATAAATTTACAAGCAAAAGAAAAAAACGCTTCAGCGCTTTTAAAAACACAAAAAAACTGTCACAGTTGAAATAACAATGAACTAATTCAGTTATAGCCAACAAATTTAACAGTAAATGTATGAATTTAGCAGAGGATTGCACCCACTAGCAAACGGATGATTAACCCCTCAATAGCCAAAAAAACGGATAATCAATTTCAGATTTAACGCTTTTATCACAGTCAAACACACTGTCACAGGTCTGCTGTGACTGATTACGTCCCTCAAAAACATAATTTATGCTTACCTGATAAATTTATTTCTCTTGTAGTGTAGAGTCAGTCCACGGGTCATCCATTACTTATGGGATTATATCTCTTCCCCAACAGGAAGTTGCAAGAGGATCACCCAAGCAGAGCTGCTATATAGCTCCTCCCCTCACATGTCATATCCAGTCATTCGACCGAAACAAGACGAGAAAGGAGAAACCATAGGGTGCAGTGGTGACTGGAGTTTAATGAAAATTTAGATCTGCCTTAAAAGACAGGGCGGGCCGTGGACTGACTACACTACAAGAGAAATAAATTTATCAGGTAAGCATAAATTATGTTTTCTCTTGTTAAGTGTAGTCAGTCCACGGGTCATCCATTACTTATGGGATACCAATACCAAAGCTAAAGTACACGGATGAAGGGAGGGACAAGGCAGGAACTTTAAACGGAAGGAACCACTGCCTGAAGCACCTTTCTCCCAAAAATAGCCTCCGAAGAAGCAAAAGTGTCAAATTTGTAAAATTTTGAAAAAGTGTGAAGTGAAGACCAAGTTGCAGCCTTGCAAATCTGTTCAACAGAGGCCTTATTTTTAAAGGCCCAGGTGGAAGCCACAGCTCTAGTAGAATGAGCTGTAATTCTTTCAGGAGGCTGCTGTCCAGCAGTCTCATAGGCTAAACGTATTATGCTACGAAGCCAAAAGGAGAGAGAGGTAGCCGAAGCCTTTTGACCTCTCCTCTGTCCAGAGTAAACGACAAACAGGGAAGAAGTTTGATGAAAATCTTTAGTTGCCTGCAAATAGAACTTCAGGGCACGGACTACGTCCAGATTATGCAAAAGTCGTTCCTTCTTTGAAGAAGGGTTAGGACACAATGATGGAACAACAATCTCTTGATTGATATTCCTGTTAGAAACTACCTTAGGTAAGAACCCAGGTTTAGTACGCAGAACTACCTTGTCTGAATGAAAAATCAGATAAGGAGAATCACAATGTAAGGCAGATAACTCAGAGACTCTTCGAGCCGAGGAAATAGCCATCAAAAACAGAACTTTCCAAGATAACAGCTTGATATCAATGGAATGAAGGGGTTCAAATGGAACGCCTTGCAGAACGTTAAGAACTAAGTTTAAACTCCACGGCGGAGCAACAGTCTTAAACACAGGCTTAATCCTAGCCAAAGCCTGAGAAAAAGCCTGAACGTCTGGAACTTCTGCCAGACGTTTGTGTAGAAGAATAGACAGAGCAGAAATCTGTCCCTTTAACGAACTAGCGGATAAGCCCTTTTCTAAACCCTCTTGTAGAAAAGACAATATCCTAGGAATCCTAACCTTACTCCATGACTAACTCTTGGATTCGCACCAATATAAATATTTACGCCATATCTTATGGTAAATTCTTCTGGTAACAGGTTTCCTAGCCTGTATTAAGATATCAATAACCGACTCCGAGAAGCCACGCTTTGATAGAATCAAGCGTTCAATCTCCATGCAGTCAGCCTCAGAGAAATTAGATTTGGATGGTTGAAAGGACCCTGAATTAGAAGGTCCTGCCTCAGAGGCAGAGACCATGGTGGACAGGACGACATGTCCACTAGGTCTGCATACCAGGTCCTGCGTGGCCACGCAGGCGCTATCAGAATCACTGATGCTCTCTCCTGTTTGATCTTGGCGATCAGTCGAGGAAGCATCGGAAATGGTGGAAACACATAAGCCATATTGAAGACCCAAGGGGCTGTCAGAGCATCTATCAGCACCGCTCCCGGGTCCCTGGACCTGGATCCGTAACAAGGAAGCTTGGCGTTCTGGCGAGACGCCATGAGATCCAGATCTGGTTTGCCCCAACAATGAATCAGTTGAGCGAAGACCTCCGGATGTAGTTCCCACTCCCCCGGATGAAAAGTCTGGCGACTTAGAAAATCCGCCTCCCAGTTCTTTACGCCTGGGATGTAGATCGCTGACAGGTGGCAAGAGTGAGACTCTGCCCAGCAAATTATCTTTGAGACTTCCAACATCGCTAGGAAACTCCTGGTTCCCCCTTGATGGTTGATGTAAGCCACAGTCGTGATGTTGTCCGACTGAAATCTGATGAACCTCAGTGTTGCTAACTGAGGCCAAGCTAGAAGAGCATTGAATATTGCTCTTAACTCCAGAATATTTATTGGGAGGAGTTTCTCCTCCTGAGTCCATGATCCCTGAGCCTTCAGGGAATTCCAGACTGCGCCCCAACCTAGAAGGCTGGCGTCTGTTGTTACAATCGTCCAATCTGGCCTGTGAAAGGTCATCCCCTTGGACAGATGGGGCCGAGAAAGCCACCATAAAAGAAAATCTCTGGTCTCTTGATCCAGATTTAGTAGAGGGGACAAATCTGAGTAATCCCCATTCCACTGACTTAGCATGCACAATTGCAGCGGTCTGAGATGCAGGCGCGCAAATGGTACTATGTCCATTGCCGCTACCATTAAGCCGATTACTTCCATGCACTGAGCTACTGACGGGTGTGGAATGGAATGAAGGGCACGGCAAGCATTTAGAAGTTTTGATAACCTGGCCTCCGTCAGGTAAATTTTCATCTCTACAGAATCTATAAGAGTCCCTAGGAAGGGAACCCTTGTGAGTGGTAATAGAGAACTCTTTTCCACGTTCACCTTCCACCCATGTGACCTCAGAAATGCCAGAACTATCTCTGTATGAGACTTGGCAGTTTGAAAACTTGACGCTTGTATCAGAATGTAGTCTAGGTACGGAGCCACCGCTATGCCTCGCGGTCTTAGTACCGCCAGAAGTGAGCCCAGAACCTTTGTAAAGATTCTTGGAGCCGTAGCTAACCCGAAGGGAAGAGCTACAAACTGGTAATGCCTGTCTAAGAAGGCAAATCTTAGGTACCGATAATGATCCTTGTGAATCGGTATGTGAAGGTAGGCATCCTTTAAGTCCACTGTGGTCATGTACTGACCCTCTTGGATCATGGGTAGGATGGTTCGAATAGTTTCCATTTTGAATGATGGAACTCTTAGGAATTTGTTTAGGATTTTTAAGTCCAAGATTGGTCTGAAGGTTCCCTCTTTCTTGGGAACCACAAACAGATTTGAATAGAATCCTTGCCCGTGTTCCGTCTGCGGAACTGGGTGGATCACCCCCATTAGTAAGAGGTCTTGTACACAGCGTAGAAACGCCTCTTTCTTTATTTGGTTTGCTGGTAACCTTGAAAGATGAAATCTCCCTTGTGGAGGAGAAGCTTTGAAGTCCAGAAGGTATCCCTGAGATATGATCTCCAACGCCCAGGGATCCTGGACATCTCTTGCCCAAGCCTGGGCGAAGAGAGAAAGTCTGCCCCCCACTAGATCCGTTTCCGGATAGGGGGCCCTCTCTTCATGCTGTCTTAGGGGCAGCAGCAGGTTTTCTGGCCTGCTTGCCCTTGTTCCAGGACTGGTTTTTTTTCCAGCCCTGTCTGTAACGAGCAACAGCTCCTTCCTGTTTTGGAGCGGAGGAAGTTGATGCTGCTCCTGCCTTGAGGTTACGAAAGGCACGAAAATTAGACTGTTTGGCCTTTGATTTGGCCCTGTCCTGAGGCAGAGCATGGCCCTTACCTCCCGTAATGTCAGCGATAATTTCTTTCAAGCCGGGCCCGAATAAGGTCTGCCCTTTGAAAGGAATATTAAGCAATTTAGTTTTAGAAGTAACGTCAGCTGACCAGGATTTAAGCCATAGCGCTCTGCGCGCTTGGATGGCGAATCCGGAGTTCTTAGCCGTAAGTTTGGTTAAATGTACGACGGCATCAGAAACAAATGCGTTAGCTAGCTTAAGTGCTTTAAGCTTGTTCATGATTTCATCCAATGGAGCTGTGCGAATGGCCTCTTCCAGAGACTCAAACCAGAATGCTGCTGCAGCAGTGACAGGCACAATGCATGCAAGGGGCTGTAAGATAAAACCTTGTTGAACAAACATTTTCTTAAGGTAACCTTCTAATTTCTTATCCATTGGATCTGAAAAGGCACAACTATTCTCCACCGGGATAGTGGTACGCTTAGCTAAAGTAGAAACTGCTCCCTCCACCTTAGGGACCGTCTGCCATAAGTCTCGTGTGGTGGCGTCTATAGGAAACATTTTCCTAAATATGGGAGGAGGGGAAAAAGGCACACCTGGTCTATCCCACTCCTTGCTAATAATCTCTGTAAGCCTTTTAGGTATAGGAAACACGTCAGTACACACCGGTACCGCATAGTATCTATCCAACCTACATAATTTTTCTGGAATTGCAACCGTGTTACAATCATTCAGAGCCGCTAATACCTCCCCTAGCAATATGCGGAGGTTCTCAAGCTTAAATTTAAAATTAGAAATCTCTGAATCCAGTCTCCCTGGATCAGATCCGTCACCCACAGAATGAAGCTCTCCGTCTTCATGTTCTGCAAATTGTGACGCAGTATCGGACATGGCTCTCACATCATCAGCATGCTCTGTCCTTAACCCAGAGCTATCACGCTTGCCTCTTAATTCTGGCAATTTAGATAATACTTCTGTCATAACAGTAGCCATGTCTTGTAAAGTGATTTGTAAGGGCCTCCCTGATGTACTTGGCGCCACAAAATCACACACTTCCTGAGTGGGAGGCGAAGGTACTGACACGTGAGGAGAGTTAGTCGGCATAACTTCCCCCTCGTTGTCTGGTGATAATTTCTTTACATGTAAAGACTGACTTTTACTTAAAGTGACATCAATGCATTTAGTACACATATTTCAATGGGGCTCCACATTGGCCTTCATACATAGTGAACAAACAGATTCATCTGTGTCAGACATGTTTAAACAGACTAGCAATGAGACTAGCAAGCTTGGAAAATACTTTTAAATAAATTTACAAGCAATATAAAAACGCTACTGTGCCTTTAAGAAGCACAAAAAGCTGTCACAGTTGAAATAACAATGAACTAAATTAGTTATAACAACCAAATTTTCACAGTAAATGTATTAAGTTAGCAAAGGATTGCACCCACCAGCAAATGGATGATTAACCCCTTAATACCCAAAAACGGATAACAATTTAATAATTAACGTTTTTATCACAGTCAAACACACTGTCACAGGTCTGCTGTGACTGATTACCTCCCTCAAAATGAATTTTGAAGACCCCTGAGCTCTCTAGAGACGTCCTGGATCATGGAGGATGAAGTAGGAAGATTGTGACTGAATTTTTACTGCGCAAAAAAGCGCTAAAATAGGCCCCTCCCACTCATATTACAACAGTGGGGAAGCTCAGTTAACTGTTTCTATGCAGAAACAAAAGTTAGCCATGTGGTAAAAATCATGCCCCAATAAGTTTTATCACCAAGTACCTCACAAAAAACGATTAACATGCCAGTAAACGTTTTGAACATACATTTTAAAAGTTATGAAGTGTTATTAATAAGCCTGCTACCAGTCGCTTTTACTGCAGTTAAGGCTCATACATTACTTCAGTATTAACAGTATTTTCTGAGTCAAATTCCATTCCCTAGAAAAATACTTCAGTGTACACCCACTCATCAGCCTAATACCAGTCGCTACCACTGCATTTAAGGCTGAACTTACATTACATTGGTATCAGCAGTATTTTCTCAGTCAATTCCATTGCTTAGAAAAATAATTTACTGCACATACCTCGTTTGCAGGGGGGCCCTGCATGCTATTCCCCTTTTCTAAAGTTACCTCACTCCTCAGAATCTGCGAGAACAGCCAGTGGATCTTAGTTACGTCTGCTAAGATCATAGAAAACGCAGGCAGATTCTTCTTCTAATGCTGCCTGAGAAACAAACAGCACACTCCGGTGCCATTTAAAATAACAAACTTTTGATTGAAGAAATAAACTAAGTTTAAAAACACCACAGACCTCTCACAACGACCTATCTTTAGTTAGGTTGCAAGAGAATGACTGGATATGACATGTGAGGGGAGGAGCTATATAGCAGCTCTGCTTGGGTGATCCTCTTGCAACTTCCTGTTGGGGAAGAGATATAATCCCATAAGCAATGGATGACCCGTGGACTGACTACACTTAACAAGAGAAAATGAATTTTGAAGACCCCTGAGCTCTCTGGAGACGTCCTGGATCAAGGAGGAAGAAGCAGGAAGACTGTGCTAGAATTTTAACTGCGCAACAAGGCGCTAAAAAAAGGCCCCTCCCACTCATATTACAACAGTGGGAGACCTGTTACAACGATTTCTATGCAGAAATAAACGTTAGCCATATGGAAAAAAATCATGCCCAAAAAGATTTATCACCAAAGTACCTCACAAAACGAATAACATGCCAGTAAACGTTTTAAAAACAGAATTTATGCTTACCTGATAAATTACTTTCTCCAACGGTGTGTCCGGTCCACGGAGTCATCCTTACTTGTGGGATATTCTCTTCCCCAACAGGAAATGGCAAAGAGCCCAGCAAAGCTAGTCACATGATCCCTCCTAGGCTCCGCCTACCCCAGTCATTCGACCGACGTAAAGGAGGAATATGCATAGGAGAAATCATATGATACCGTGGTGACTGTAGTTAGAGAAAATAATTCATCAGACCTGATTAAAAAACCAGGGCGGGCCGTGGACCGGACACACCGTTGGAGAAAGTAATTTATCAGGTAAGCATAAATTCTGTTTTCTCCAACATAGGTGTGTCCGGTCCACGGCGTCATCCTTACTTGTGGGAACCAATACCAAAGCTTTAGGACACGGATGATGGGAGGGAGCAAATCAGGTCACCTAGATGGAAGGCACCACGGCTTGCAAAACCTTTCTCCCAAAAATAGCCTCAGAAGAAGCAAAAGTATCAAATTTGTAAAATTTGGTAAAAGTGTGCAGTGAAGACCAAGTCGCTGCCTTACATATCTGATCAACAGAAGCCTCGTTCTTGAAGGCCCATGTGGAAGCCACAGCCCTAGTGGAGTGAGCTGTGATTCTTTCAGGAGGCTGCCGTCCGGCAGTCTCATAAGCCAATCGGATGATGCTTTTAAGCCAAAAAGAGAGAGAGGTAGAAGTTGCTTTTTGACCTCTCCTTTTTCCAGAATAAACAACAAACAAAGAAGATGTTTGTCTGAAATCCTTTGTAGCCTCTAAATAGAATTTTAGAGCACGAACTACATCCAAATTGTGTAACAAACGTTCCTTCTTTGAAGCTGGATTCGGACACAAAGAAGGCACAACTATCTCCTGGTTAATGTTTTTGTTAGAAACAACCTTCGGAAGAAAACCAGGTTTAGTACGCAAAACCACCTTATCTGCATGGAACACCAGATAAGGAGGAGAACACTGCAGAGCAGATAACTCTGAAACTCTTCTAGCAGAAGAAATTGCAACCAAAAACAAAACTTTCCAAGATAGTAACTTAATATCTACGGAATGTAAGGGTTCAAACGGAACCCCTTGAAGAACTGAAAGAACTAAATTGAGACTCCAAGGAGGAGTCAAAGGTTTGTAAACAGGCTTGATTCTAACCAGAGCCTGAACAAAAGCTTGAACATCTGGCACAGCCGCCAGCTTTTTGTGAAGTAACACAGATAAAGCAGAAATCTGTCCCTTCAAAGAACTTGCAGATAATCCTTTCTCCAAACCCTCTTGTAGAAAGGATAGAATCTTAGGAATTTTAATCTTGTTCCATGGGAATCCTTTAGATTCACACCAACAGATATATTTTTTCCATATTTTATGGTAAATTTTCCTAGTTACAGGCTTTCTAGCCTGAATAAGAGTATCAATGACAGAATCTGAAAACTCACGCTTTGATAAAATCAAGCGTTCAATCTCCAAGCAGTCAGTTGGAGTGAAGCCAGATTCGGATGTTCGAATGGACCTTGAACAAGAAGGTCCTGTCTCAAAGGTAGCTTCCATGGTGGAGCCGATGACATATTCACCAGGTCTGCATACCAAGTTCTGCGTGGCCACGCAGGAGCTATCAAGATCACCGAAGCCCTCTCCTGATTGATCCTGGCTACCAGCCTGGGAATGAGAGGAAACGGTGGGAATACATAAGCTAGGTTGAAGGTCCAAGGTGCTACTAGTGCATCTACTAGAGTCGCCTTGGGATCCCTGGATCTGGACCCGTAGCAAGGAACCTTGAAGTTCTGACGAGACGCCATCAGGTCCATGTCTGGAATGCCCCATAATCGAGTTATTTGGGCAAAGATTTCCGGATGGAGTTCCCACTCCCCCGGATGGAATGTCTGACGACTCAGAAAATCCGCTTCCCAATTCTCCACTCCTGGGATGTGGATTGCAGACAAGTTGCAGGAGTGATTCTCCGCCCATTGAATTATTTTGGTCACTTCTTCCATCGCCAGGGAACTCCTTGTTCCCCCCTGATGGTTGATATATGCAACAGTCGTCATGTTGTCTGATTGAAACCTTATGAATTTGGCCTTTGCTAGTTGAGGCCAAGCTTTGAGAGCATTGAATATCGCTCTCAGTTCCAGAATGTTTATCGGAAGAAGAGATTCTTCCCGAGACCATAGACCCTGAGCTTTCAGGGGTTCCCAGACCGCGCCCCAGCCCACCAGACTGGCGTCGGTCGTGACAATGACCCACTCTGGTCTGCGGAAGCTCATTCCCTGTGACAGGTTGTCCAGGGTCAGCCACCAACGGAGTGAATCTCTGGTCCTCTGATCTACTTGGATCGTCGGAGACAAGTCTGTATAATCCCCATTCCACTGTCTGAGCATGCACAGTTGTAATGGTCTTAGATGAATTCGTGCAAAAGGAACTATGTCCATTGCCGCAACCATCAAACCTATTACTTCCATGCACTGCGCTATGGAAGGAAGAAGAACAGAATGAAGTACTTGACAAGAGCTTAGAAGTTTTGATTTTCTGGCCTCTGTCAGAAAAATCTTCATTTCTAAGGAGTCTATTATTGTTCCCAAGAAGGGAACTCTTGTTGACGGGGATAGAGAACTTTTTTCTACGTTCACTTTCCACCCGTGAGATCTGAGAAAGGCTAGGACAATGTCCGTATGAGCCTTTGCTTTTGACAGAGACGACGCTTGAATCAGTATGTCGTCCAAGTAAGGTACTACTGCAATGCCCCTTGGTCTTAGCACCGCTAGAAGGGACCCTAGTACCTTTGTGAAAATCCTTGGAGCAGTGGCTAATCCGAATGGAAGTGCCACAAACTGGTAATGCTTGTCCAGAAAGGCGAACCTTAGGAACCGATGATGTTCCTTGTGGATAGGAATATGTAGATACGCATCCTTTAAATCCACCGTGGTCATGAATTGACCTTCCTGGATGGTAGGAAGAATTGTTCGAATGGTTTCCATTTTGAACGATGGAACCCTGAGAAATTTGTTTAGAATCTTGAGATCTAAAATTGGTCTGAATGTTCCCTCTTTTTTGGGAACTATGAACAGATTGGAGTAAAACCCCATCCCTTGTTCTCCTAATGGAACAGGATGAATCACTCCCATTTTTAACAGGTCTTCTACACAATGTAAGAATGCCTGTCTTTTTATTTGGTTTGAAGACAATTGAGACCTGTGGAACATTCCCCTTGGGGGTAGTTCCTTGAATTCCAGGAGATAACCTTGAGAAACTATTTCTAGCGCCCAAGGATCCTGAACATCTCTTGCCCAAGCCTGAGCAAAGAGAGAGAGTCTGCCCCCCACCAGATCCGGTCCCGGATCGGGGGCCAACACCTCATGCTGTTTTAGTAGCAGTGGCAGGTTTCTTGGCCTGCTTACCTTTGTTCCAGCCTTGCATCGGCCTCCAGGCTGGCTTGGTTTGAGAAGTATTACCCTCTTGCTTAGAGGATGTAGAATTTGAGGCTGGTCCGTTTCTGCGAAAGGGACGAAAATTTGGCTTATTTTTAGCCTTAAAGGACCTATCCTGAGGAAGGGCGTGGCCATTTCCCCCAGTGATGTCTGAAATAATCTCTTTCAAATCAGGGCCAAACAGCGTTTTACCCTTGAAAGGGATGTTAAGCAATTTGTTCTTGGAGGACACATCCGCTGACCAAGACTTTAGCCAAAGCGCTCTGCGCGCCACAATAGCAAAACCTGAATTTTTCACCGCTAATCTAGCTAATTGCAAAGTGGCGTCTAAGATAAAAGAGTTAGCCAATTTAAGTGCTTGAACTCTGTCCATAACCTCCTCATACGAAGATTCTTTATTGAGCGACTTTTCTAGTTCTTCGAACCAGAAACACGCTGCTGTAGTGACAGGAACAATGCATGAAATTGGTTGTAGAAGGTAACCTTGCTGAACAAACATCTTTTTAAGCAAACCCTCTAATTTTTTATCCATAGGATCTTTGAAAGCACAACTATCTTCTATAGGGATAGTAGTGCGTTTGTTTAGACTAGAAACCGCCCCCTCGACCTTGGGGACTGTCTGCCATAAGTCCTTTCTGGGGTCGACCATAGGAAATAATTTCTTAAATATAGGGGGAGGGACAAAAGGTATGCCGGGCCTTTCCCATTCTTTATTTACAATGTCCGCCACCCGCTTGGGTATAGGAAAAGCATCGGGGGGCACCGGGACCTCTAGGAACTTGTCCATCTTACATAATTTCTCTGGAATGACCAAATTGTCACAATCATCCAGAGTAGATAACACCTCCTTAAGCAGAGCGCGGAGATGTTCCAATTAAAATTTAAATGTAATAACGTCAGGTTCAGCTTGTTGAGAAATTTTTCCTGAATCTGAAATTTCTCCCTCAGACAAAACCTCCCTGGCCCCTTCAGATTGTTGTAAGGGCATGTCAGAACCATTATCATCAGCGTCCTCATGCCCTTCAGTATCTAAAACAGAGCAATCGCGCTTTCGCTGATAAGTGGGCATTTTGGACAAAATGTTTTTAATAGAATTATCCATTACAGCCGTTAATTGTTGCATAGTAAGGAGGATTGGCGCACTAGATGTACTAGGGACCTCCTGAGTGGGCAAGACTGGTGTAGACACAGAAGGGGATGATGCAGTACCATGCTTACTCCCCTCACTTGAGGAATCATGTTGGGCAACATCATTATCAGTGGCATCATTGTCCCTACTTTGTTTGGACCCTATGTCACATTCATCACATATATTTAAATGGGGAGGAACCTTGGCTTTCGAACATACAGAACATCGTCTATCTGATGGTTCAGACATGTTAATAGGCATAAACTTGATAAAGCACAAAAAACGTTTTAAAATAAAACCGTTACTGTCACTTTAAATTTTAAACTGAACACACTTTATTACTGAATATGTGAAAAAGTATGAAGGAATTGTTCAAAATTCACCAAAATTTCACCACAGTGTCTTAAAGCCCTAAAAATATTGCACACCAAATTTGAAAGCTTTAACTCTTAAAATAACAGAACCGGAGCCGTTTTTACATTTAACCCCTATACAGTCCCTGGTATCTGCTTTGCTGAGACCCAACCAAGCCCAGAGGGGAATACAATACCAAATGACGCCTTCAATAAGCTTTTTCAGTGGTTCTGAGCTCCTCACACATGCATCTGCATGCCTTGCTTTCCAAAAACAACTGCGCATTAGTGGCGCGAAAATGAGGCTCTGCCTATGACTAGAAAAGGCCCCCAGTGAAAAAGGTGTCCAATACAGTGCCTGCTGTTTTTTTAATACATCCCCAAGATTATAAAAACTATTTATAGTTATAATCCACTAAATATACTTATAGAGTAATCGTTTTAGCCCAGAAAAATGTCTACCAGTCTTTAAAGCCCTTGTGAAGCCCTTTATTCTTATACTAAACTAAGAAAATGGCTTACCGGTTCCCATAGGGAAAATGACAGCTTCCAGCATTACCAAGTCTTGTTAGAAATGTGTCATACCTCAAGCAGCAAAGTCTGCCCACTGTTTCCCCCAACTGAAGTTACTTCATCTCAACAGTCCTGTGTGGAAACAGCCATCGATTTTAGTAACGGTTGCTAAAATCATCTTCCTCTTACAAACAGAAATCTTCATCTATTTTCTGTTTCAGAGTAAATAGTACATACCAGCACTATTTTAAAATAACAAACTCTTGATTGAAGAATAAAACTACATTTAAACACCAAAAAACTCTTAACCATCTCCGTGGAGATGTTGCCTGTGCAACGGCAAAGAGAATGACTGGGGTAGGCGGAGCCTAGGAGGGATCATGTGACCAGCTTTGCTGGGCTCTTTGCCATTTCCTGTTGGGGAAGAGAATATCCCACAAGTAAGGATGACGCCGTGGACCGGACACACCTATGTTGGAGAAAACAACTTTTCCAGTGTTATGCAAAGTTATCACTAAGCCTGCTACCAGTCGCTTCTACTGCAGTTAAGGCTCATACATTTATTTCAGTATTAACAGTATTTTCTCAGTCAAATTCTAGTCCCTAGAAAATAACAACTGCGCATACATTTATCAGCCTAATACCAGTCGCTACTACTGCATTAAAGGCTGTACTTACATTATATGGGTAACAGCAGTGTTTTCTTAGTCAATTCCATTCCTAGAAAATATTATACTGCACATACCTCATTTGCAGGGGACCCCGCATGCTATTCCCTTTTCTGAAGTTACCCCACTCCTCAGAATGTGCGAGAACAGCCAGTGGATCTTAGTTACGTCTGCTAAGATCATAGAAAACGCAGGCAGATTTTCTTCTTCTAAATACTGCCTGAGAGAAAAAACACCACACTCCAGTGCCATTATAAAATAATAAACTTTTGATTGAAGAATAATTAAGTAAAAAACTCGTATCTCCTCTCACAACCTCCTTTGTTGAGACTTGCAAGAGAATGACTGGATATGACATGTGAGGGGAGGAGCTATATAGCAGCTCTGCTTGGGTGATCCTCTTGCTGTTGGGAAGGAGAATATATCCCATAAGTAATGGATGACCCGTGGACTGAACACACTTAACAAGAGAAATGTTTATTTTCCCCAAATATGAAACTGACAGTCTGCAGAAGGAAATATATGAACCTGACTCATGGCAAATATAAGTACAATACATATATTTAGAACTTTATATAAATGCATAAAGTGCCAAACCATAGCTGAGGTGTCTTAAGTAATAAAAAACATACTTACCAAAAGACACCCATCCACATATAGCAGATAGCCAAACCAGTACTGAAACAGTTATCAGTAGAGGTAATGGTATATGAGAGTATATTGTCGATCTGAAAAGGGAGGTAGGAGATGAATCTCTACGACCGATAACAGAGAACCTATGAAATAGACCCCCATTAGAGAAATCATCGTATTCAATAAGTGATACTCCCTTCACGTCCCTCTGACATTCGCTGTACTCAGAGGAATTGGGCTTCAACAATGCTGAGAAGCGCATATCAACGTAGAAATCTTAGCACAAACTTACTTCACCACCTCCATAGGAGGCAAAGTTTGTAAAACTGAATTACGGGTGTGGTGAGGGGTGTATTTATAAGCATTTTGTGGTTTGGGAAACTTTGCCCCTCCTGGTAGGATTGTATATCCCATACGTCACTAGCTCATGGACTCTTGGCAATTACATGAAAGAAAGAAATAATGAAAGTATATAGTTATATATATATATATATATATATATATATATATATATATATATATTATCAATTTATATTATCTAAAAGTGTTTAATGTCCCTTTAACATTCACTCCAAGCTTGGTGAATTTATGCTATAATTATTTTGCCTGTTAACTTTGTATATTTTTTTTTTTTTTTTTTTAAATAGTTTTTATTGTTTTAAAAGATAAATGAACATAAGAGCATCAAAAGCATGTACATACATATCAATAGTACATACAACAGGAATAACAAGATTAACCAGAGGTAGTATTATATAAAACAATCACATAAAATGAGGAGCACAAGAGAGAGAATGCTGGATGTTTAAGTCCATGTTTGGTGTCTGTTGGTCAATAATCTTATTCCCACCTCTCCATGGGAGGGTGCAAAAGTCCATTTGTTGTGGAAAAAGACCCATATTATTAATAACCCATATAAGTCAGCAAACTCCTTAGTGTATAGAGGTTTCATCATCATAAATGTTCATACCAAAATTATAGCTTAAACATAGAATATGACAATCAGAAATGTTAACCAGATTATACATAGAAAAAAGAAAAAAAAAGGAAACTGTTTCAAGCTATCCAAAAAGGGGAGAAAAAAAAAAAAAAAAAAAAAAAAAAAAGGGAGGGGGGTATACATCGACAAGGGATAGGAGCGGGGGAGATTGGGAGGGTTCAGATAAGGGGAAGAAAGGGGGAATGGGCAGGAGGACATTAGTAGCACCGGTTACAGCTAACCTGAGGAACCTAAAGTCCCCAAAGTGTTTGTAGGGGGAATTACTTTGGGCGAAGTGCCCAAATTTGGGACTGAAGGTCTGTGGACCCGTGGACATGGGAGACATAGGACTCCATTCTTTTAACAAAATCCAGTATGTCCATCACTTGTTCCCATGAAGGGACAGTGCGTTGCAGCCACATACGCGCTACAGCTAATTTAACAGCTAGAAATAGGTAAATACAGAATAGTTTCTGAGGTAGAGTCAATTTCCTAGGCAAGATGTGGAACAGGCATGAACTAGGGGACAGAGGTAAGTGGATATTCGGATTGATTTTTGCCAAAGCGGCTGAATCTGACTGCAAGACCACCAAATATGTTGGGTCGTTCCCAACTCCTCGCAGCCCCTCCAACATTTGGGTGAATTGACTGCCGAGATTTTAAACAAGCGGATGGGAGTCATATGCCATTGTAGCATAACCTTGAGAAATAACTCGTACAGGGTTATGCAGTGTATAGCTTTCTTGGTTAATTGGACAGCCATCCGCCATTGTTGTGGTTCGTTTGAAACCATCAGGGAAGATTCCCATCGCCTTACTGGAGGGGATTTATAGAAAACTGGAGGCTTCATGAGCGTGAGATACGAGATGGACAGAAGTTTACCGGGGGATGTCATAGAGTCCCAGCGAACTTCCCAAGCGGTTTTAGACCTTAGTGGGCCCGCACCAAAGCCCCACGAGAGGAGAAGGCTACGTAGTCTCCAGAATTCAAAGTGCAATCGAGGAGGCGGATTAAACTTCCGAAGAAAGTCCTGGTAGTTTAGTATCTTATCCCCTGCATAGAAATCTGCTATTCTAGTCAGCCCCAAAGCGAGCCATAAGTTGGGATGGGAGTCTGGCAATGACAATAGCAGCCCCCTAAGGGAATGCGATGGCGAGGGATGCGGCGCTACGGTCGAAAGGTTGCGAACCTTATCCCAAAACTGCAAATTTGATTTGACAATAGGATTAGTCAAAAGGGCTGGCGTCCTAGAGTGTCTAGGGATCCACACTAGATCTTGTAGGGTGAATCCAGCCGGAAGGGATGCTTGTTCAATCTCTGCCCATCGGCTCTCCAACGGCAGCTTCCATTGGGTTACATGAGAGAGTCTGGCAGCCTCATGGTATTTTAGGATATTGGGGGCAGCCGCCCCACCAGCCAGAAGAGGTTGTTGTAGAATATTAGTAGCAAGTCTCGGAGCCTTATTGCGCCAAATGAATTTGTTATAGTTGTTGGAATTTGTAAATTGTAGATCTAGGAATCGGGATGGGTAGGGAGCGGAATAGGTAGGTAAGCTTTGGTAGGAGGCTCATTTTGAAGGCCGCGATTCGACCCAGCCATGACAGTGACGGGACATTCCAAGTGTCGGTCGATTTTTCAATAGTTGA
This sequence comes from Bombina bombina, assembly GCF_027579735.1. NCBI lineage: Eukaryota > Metazoa > Chordata > Amphibia > Anura > Bombinatoridae > Bombina > Bombina bombina. The sequence goes on along the minus strand of NC_069502.1, from coordinate 680,075,720 downwards.
CAGTAAGGGATTGAAATTCAATTCTATCATCTTCGGAATACTATGTGAGAGATAAACCCCGAGATGTTTGATATGAGTCGTAGACCACGCGAACTTATAAGTGCGTTTCAGTTCATTAAGAGTCCCGTCTGAAATGTTAATAGCATACGCCTCAGTCTTGAGGACATTTAGCTTGTAGTAACTGACTAAGGAGAATTTATTCAGTAGGGAAAATAGATGGGGAAGAGAAGTAATAGGATCCGACACAAGCACCGTTAGATCGTCTGCAAACAAAGCAGTCTTCTGCTCCGTGTGATGGACACATACCCCTCGGATTAAGGGGCATGACCGGATGGCCTCGGCTAAGGGTTCCATCATGAGGGCAAAAATAAGTGGGGACATTGGACATCCTTGTCTCGTGCCGTTCGTTATTGAGAAAGTTCTGGAGCAAAACCCCAGACCCCTGACTACTGCCGACGGGGTAGAGTAAAGAGCCGCGATTGCCGTGATGAAGGGCTCCGGAAGACTGAAGCGCCGCAGCACAGCAAACATATATTTCCAGTTCACCCTGTCAAAGGCATTTTCAGCGTCCAACGACAGGGTGACACAGGGCAAGTGGGAACCATGAGCTTCAAGGTAGACATTCAGGAGACGTCTTGTATTGTCTGGGCCTTGCCGATGTAGGACAAAGCCCACTTGATCTGGTCTGACCAGTGCTGGTAGTAAAGAATTGAGGCGCGAGGCTAAAATCTTAGCGTACAACTTAACGTCTAGGTTCAACAGTGAAATCGGCCTATAGCTGCCACAAAGGGTCAAGTCCTTTCCCTGCTTCGGGAGAGTAATGATAGTGGCCTGTAAAAATTCGGCCGCAAAGGTGCCCCGTTCGCTTGCTAGCGTAAAGAAACATCCTAGAACGGGAAGTAGTTGGGTTTGAAACTTTTTATAAAATAGGTCAGAGAAGCCGTCTGGTCCTGGTGATTTAAAGGCCTTAAGAGATTTAATAGCTTTTTTAATTTCTATTAGTGAAATGGGGTTCTGCAAAGAGTCAATGCAGTCTTGTGGGGCCGAAGGGAGGTTCAGCAAGGTTAAAAATGTCTCAATATTCTCAGATGTTGGAGGGCTAATTGAGCCGTCCTGTTGTAGATTATAGAGGGCGGCATAGTAATCTGCAAAAGCATTGCCAATATCTGTGGGTTTTATAACACACCGTCCATCTATCTTCAGCATGGGGATGCGCGCTGCCGCCGTTTTCTGGCGTAATCTATTGGCCAATAATCTATCAGCTTTATTACCCTTATGGTAGTATAATTCTTTAAGCCGTAGGAGTCTCACGGCTGTCCTCTCGGACTCCAACTGTACTATACGAGCCTTAAGATCCACTAGTTGTTTGGACAGTGTATCTGTAGGGTTCATTTTATGTTCCCCAGAAATCTTTCGGAGGCTCATAGTGAGTTGTGCAAGGGTTTCTCCTTTGCGTTTTTTCTCGGCTGCTGCTATTTTTATAAACGACCCTCGGATATATGCTTTCAGTGCAGCCCATAAAGTGAAGTCGTCAACTTCACCATTGTCATTAGAAGCTAGAAACTCGGTAATGTCTTCAGCAATGGAAGCCTCCGTTCCAGGATTGGAAAACAAGTGAGGATGCAAGCGCCATGTTGCCGCTCGTTGAAGTTCTATGGAGGATCGTAAATTAATATATACAGGATCATGGTCGGACCATGGGCATTGAGGAATCCAAGTACGAGTCACACCATCCAGAAGACCCGGGTCACAGAAGTACTGGAGAGAAATAAGTATAATCCCGAGCAGTCGAGTTAAGGGCACGCCAGATGACAAATAGATTGAAGCGGTAGATTAAGTGTCGGAATTGGTGCGATAATTCAGCCATTGGCTTAGGGAATTTGCGGGGGGTGTCCGATCGTCTATCCAGATTGGGGTCCCATATAAGATTGAAATCCCCGGCGAGGAGCAAAAGGCCCTGACGCAGAGTCTCCAGTTTCTGGAGAAACTTGCGTAGAGACCGAATGTGTTGTTTATTAGGTCCATAATAAGAGGCTAGCGTATACAGCGCACCGTCCAGTTTACAGACTAGAATCAGGTATCGTCCCTGAGGGTCAGAGTCGACAAAAATTTTCTCATAAGAGACATCTTTATGTATGAGGATAGCCGTTCCTCTTGATTTCTGAGAGAAACTGGCAGTTTCAACTATCGGATACAATTTAGACTGGATGGGTGTCTTTGTACCTTTTACCCAGTGGGTCTCTTGAAGGAAAACCAGGTGGGCCCGAGCCTTGGCTAAAGATCTAAGGCAGAGACTGCGCTTAGTCGGAGAGTTGAGTCCTCTCACATTGTGAGTGACACAACAGTATGGCATAGTTACAAATGTGCGTCCTCTCGCTATAGACTGGGGTCGGGCGGATTGTCAGGACAGTGGTGGGTAGTTGGGGAAGGGACAAAAAGGGCGGAGGACACGAAAGGAAGAGGGGAAGAAAAGGGAGAAAGAGAAAAAAAAAAAAAAAAAAGAAGGATTGCTTAGGATAAATACAATTCAACACAGTCTCATAAATAAAAGAAAATACTGGTATAAACAATATTCAAGTTAAAACGTACAAACAGTCAAATAAGAGTACAAGGTGCGGTATATAATCAAGATAAACCGCGTATGCAGTCTCTAGAATACTTTTCCAGAGTACTTTAAGTGGGGGGAGTGGTAGCCAGTGCTAGCTGGCAATTTAGTTATTAAATCTGCATCATTGGGAGAGCTTGACAGGGGAAAGAAAGAGTAAAGTGTGAATGGAAGAGAAGAGGGAGGGGTAAGTACACACACAGGCCCCGGATCCAGGGGGGAAAGATTGACAGAGTGGGTAGAAAAGAAAAGAGAGGGTCAAGATGGGATAAAAGGAAGAGGGAGAAGAGAAGAAGAAAGAAAAAGAAAAAGAAAAAAAAAAAAAAAGGGGGGGGGGAAGAGAAGAGGGGGAGAGTGGGGGGAAATAGCATCAATTTCGGACCAAATCTATTAATGCAATAATAGTGAATGTTAAACATCAACATAACAGTGAGAATCTAAAGCAAAAGGGTAAACCAGCCCCCTGTTCAGCACCCCACCTCCACATCCCGAAAATCGCAGGTAGTTCGTCAACCCATCTAATAGAAGATGGGACTGATAGTATGCTAATGGTGGAGGAAGCATGCAGCACAGGATGGCCCAGGTATTGCAAAATATATTAGCCAAGATGTGGCTCCACATAACCATACAACATATAAAGGGTAGTACAATGTAAGAAAACATCAACAGTATTGATATATTAGGCCATCAGTTGGCGGAATGTATCCGCCCCGCCAACCGAGTAAACTTTTGTAGTACCCAACAATAAAATAACCGCTATGATAAAAACAACATATAATCTGTACATTGCAGTAAGTTCACGGCATCTTCAAGCACTATCAATTAAATACTAGAGAACTATTATGCCAATTGGAAAGCACGATACTTCCCTGTGTTGCGGGCGGCAGACAATGCCCGAACCCATTGTAAGATAGATGGGGGGGGATGTTACCGAAAGAGGTACCGTGGAGCACAAGTGGCATATACAACACAGCATACATTATCTGTAATTTAGGTGGATTAGACAGTAAATGACAAATCTGAGAGAACAATGCATATGAGAGCGAGGTCACCACAAAATGGTGCATTCAGTGTTGCATCTCCATTATGCGGCCATCTCACGCTCTAGATAAACAAAGCATACTAATAATAAGAGAGTAAAATATGCTCTTAAAAGCTCAGGTGTTTCCCGGGCCCCCATAGAAAATAGAAAAGGTTATCCCCAGTAGGAGGTGAGACTTGGAGATAAGAGAGAAGAAAAAGAGAAGGAAAAAAGAGGGGAAAAAGAGAGAGAAGAAGAGAAAAGAAAGAAGAAAAAAAAAAAAAAATGGAAGAAAGAAGGAAAGAAAGAACAAAAAGATAGTAAGTAGTATAGAGAGTAGACACATATACACTTTAAAATAAAATACTTTGCATATATCAAACCTAAGGAGGAGGAAAAAAAAAGAGAAAACATTGAGCAATGGAAAGTCACTTGTAAATTATATTGACAGATGGTTAGTGAGCAGTGGGGAGGTGGAGATGCTCCACCACCCCTATACCTCATGTGCAGTCATCGTCATCTGCTCGTGCCTGAGTAGTTGTAGCTAAGTCACTGGATGGTCTTTGGGGTAAAGGACCCCATTGTGGGACCATAGGGTTCAAAGAGCTTTGTAGTGGAGAGTCAGGTGAAGATGAAGATGTGGCACTCCATTTTTGCAGAAGGTTGTGACTTTGTTCAAGAGTGGTCACAATATACTGCTGGTTGTCCTTGAGAACAAAAAGTCTGGTCGGATGACCCCATCTGTACTTTATGTTGTTTGTCCTAAGAAACTTGGTGAAACTTCCAAAAGACTTTCGCTGCTGGAGGGTGTGGTGAGAGAGATCGGCAAAGATGTTAATGTCCTGAAATTGTTCAGGCAAGGTGGGTTTGGACATAGAGGCTCTTACTAACCTCTCTTTGTATGTGTAGAAGTGTAGCCGAACAATGACATCTCTTGGTTTATCAGTTGCTAGGCTTCTAGGGCGTAGAGCCCTGTGTGCCCTATCAATGAGTCCCTCATTTGGATTTGCCGGTGGTGCCAGATGATTGAAAAATTCAGAGAGGTGGGTGACCAAGTCACTAGAGGATATGCTTTCAGGGATCCCCCTGAGGCGTAGATTATTCCGGCGGGATCGGTCTTCAGCATCCGCCACTTTGTTTTCTAGCATAATAAGCTGTTCCGCCAAACTCTGGGCATATGCAAGGACATTACCCTGTTCAACTATCATGTCTTCCTGCTTCCTCTCAATTGTGTCCACTCTTTCAGAAGTAGATGTCAAATCTCGCCGCATCTCAGCCAGCGAGGCAGTTATTTGGGACTGAAAAGAGGAGTGATGTGCCTCAAGCAAAGTTTGCAATGATGACAAAATAAACGAAGGTGTCACCGTTGTTGGGGCAGCATCTTGGAGGGCTTGGAGGGTATTGGATACTAAATCTGATCCATGTGTTGAGGTATTAGTGCTATCTTGTGAGTCTTCATTTGTAGATAATATCATAGGATTGAAATGGTCCACCACAGTCCTTTTAGGGCCACCTACCGGCTTTGGTTTCCGTTTGTTGGATTGTGCCATCTTCAGGACTTCAAATGGCACACCTGACAATTAAGAGCACAGGACACAGCTAGAAGATCAAAATTTTATAAACTGATGTTGCAGAGTAAGCCAGAGTAATGTGTATATGTAGTAGGATCCGGAGCCTGAGGGGCCTCCCCTCCCCTTAGGCAATACAATTAGCAGCACATTTTAAGTTTAGAGGAGTGCTGTTGATTCTCTTAAGGCGATTCTTGTGTTTCACCTATGTTGCTGTTGGTGTAATATAGGATTTCCCGACCTCCGCTGGGGTAGTTGTCACTCAGGGTCAGGTATCATGTATGGCACCCTCCTGAGGGAGTGCCCCCTTTTGGGCGAAGCAGGAAAAAGGAGATGGGGTATGACCCGTCACCACTCAGGATAGCGGGAAAGGGAGGAGGGTGTCACATCTGGCCCTGGGAATCAATGAAGTCTGGTATTACAGCAGTACTTTAGAATAATGTTCACCATCAATTTTGGCACTGAGGGTCTTATCCAAAAAGAAAAAATACACAGCTGTACAGTAACTTGTAAAAAAAAAGGCCACAGTTCTTAATGTTAGTAAGAGAGCTTTTGCTACACAGAGGCTAATGTTATCTGATTTAGGCGTGTGGAGGATCAGTATAGAGCAAAGTGTCCAAATATGAAGGCAAAATAAATGAGGTATATTGCAGTCTACACACTGGTAATTAGAGGATTTCACATTATAAAGAGCGGCAGTAGAGTGTGTAAAGATTTAAAGTAATGGTTTCCATTTGCCACCCACAGAGTTGTAAGGCTTATTCAAAGAAAATCGCAGTGAGGTAGCAGTTGTATACAATGCTTCAACAGAAGGTAGAATGATGGCTATAAAGCCAAATCTAAGGAACCGGGATTGAATGTCTCTTAGTGAAAGAAAGAAAAAAAAAGCAAGTTGTTGGTTACTTACAAACTGCCACGTGGGATGCCGTTAGGAGTGTTGAGTTTCTAGTACCATAAAAAACTGGTTGTTAACCAGTATATTCACCTCTCCCAGTGTGCTTGGTAGTCCGGTAGTTCAAGGAGATGGTCCTGCAGTAATCAGGTGTAATTCCGCCATTGAAGGCTTAACTGCGTGTGCCGGTGTAGGCCGCGACCACGGCCTTTCCTGTAAAATGGTCTGGAGCTCCCAAGCGGGTGTTATTTGCGATTGTAAATTTTTGCAAAAACGAGCAAGAAACAGTGCCGGGTGGTTGTAGTAGCTGCCCTAGATATATTTTGGGCAATTTCGCTGTATTTAGCAGGTTATATGAGCTAAAATAACACTTTTGTGGCCAGAGCTCTGTCTCCACACTTCCTACCAGTTTGGCTGCCGGCTCCGCCCCCCAACTTTGTATATTTTAATGCACTTTTGTAAAGAAAATATAATATAGAATAAAGTTTTGCACTGAAATGTAGCAACGTCATATCTAATAAAAACAATATAATAAGCAAACTGACTGTCCAGCGTCCATAAACATTTGACCATTAAAAAGCAAACTGACTGTCCAATATCACAATTTATTGATGATACAAATACAATTAATTTTTAAAGGTATAATAATGGTTATTTTTTTGCCTGTTTTACAGATAGATAAAACGTTAGTTTACCAAACCACTATTTGAAAGAATGTAACAAGGGGTTTGTTCCAATGGACTCTGATACCTTTCCGGTTTCTAATGAGAGGAAGCATGTTGTATCGATAGTTCATGTTTGTTTTCTTGAACACAATTTATCATACATTCTAGATGAACATTTCATTTTACAAGACTTTCCTGAAACATACAAACATTACAGATGCAAAAAATTAAAATTAAATAAACTAATTGCCATACTGTTTGATGGCACTAGTTAGAGTTACATGTTAAAATATTCTAAATACTAACCCTCTGTGTTTATCAACTGTGTTTTTACCTTGAGTGTTCGTTATGTGAACTATACGAGTAAGCTATATGGCATGCCAAGATGTCTGTGCATTATAGATGACACAAATACTGTTCTTTTGTTAAATGTTGCCACATTGGTTAAATAAAGAAGCTTTGATAAACCCAACAAAAATAAAATGTTCATTTAATTTTTCACAGAACATTGAGCTAAAGAGTGAAACTAAACTAAATTTCAAACCTAGTTTTTAATAAGTGTAGTATAAAATGAAGCCATGCATAATATATTACGTCATCTACTTCCAGTTACCAACAAAACAAATGTTTTTCATTATTGTTCCTATGATGATTTTTAGTCTAATATCTCAGGGGAGTATGTACATTCTATAAAAACACAAAACGCAACAAAAAAGTAGATGTGCACCAGTCATAACCTTCAGTCTAGAGAAACATTGGAATGATATACAAAAGGCAACAGGATGATCTTATCATATCACATGGGTACGACTTTGCAAGTGGCACTTTAAATGAACTTCTTACTGTGATAGTTGATACTGTTTCTGCTTGATCAGTTTAGAGATATAAAGTTCTCGACCAACAAGTATACCAGGAATTAAGATCTAGTCTTTCTTAAAAAGACAGTAAAGTTATTAAACTTTCATTATTCAGAGAGAGCATGTAACTTTATAAATAATCTTGTTATCAAATTTGCTTTGTTTTCTTGTTATACTTTGTTGAAGAGTAGGCTCAGGAGAGGCAATGCACTACTGGGAGCTAGCTGACCACATCTGTGTATGACAATTGCCATATAGGTACAGAAATCCCAAATGTATACTCTTCAGCAAATACCAATTAAATAAAGCAAAAATTATAATATAAGTAAATGTGAAAGTTGTTTAAAATGGCATGCTTTACCTGAATCGTGAAAGTTTTACATTGATTTACTGTCCCTTTAAGTCTAAATGGAATATAATATAGATTTTATAGTGGGATGAATACTGGTATTAATCATGTATTCTTTTTTATTATCCAAGTACTCATTTTTTTAAATAATTTTGAATGCTATTCAAAATGATACAATATACTCCAGGAACCTGTGTTCACAGGGAGCGAGAAAGCAACCCTTGCTAGAAAGTAACCCCTTAAAGACCGGGAATTTTAGAGAAAAACTTAGCAGTCAATCCATTTAAAAAGAAAACAATTTATACCTACCTTATAATTTCATTTTTTTCATGGTGGTGAGAGTCCACGATCCATTACTCCTGGGAATTACTCTTCCCTGCCACTAGGAAGAAGGAAAGATTCCCAAACCCCAAGAGCTCTATAAAAAGAAAAAAAGAAAAAACTCCAGAAAAAAAAAACAAATGGGTGGTCTTGTGGACTCTCACCACCATGAGAGAAATTAATTTATCAGGTAAGCATACATTAGTTTTTCTTTCATACAGGTGGTGAGAGTCCTCAATGTATAACTCCTGGGAACTAATACCCAAGTTGTGGAGTCCACAAGTCATGCAACAAAGTTTAAGAAACTTTTTTTCACTGTAAAACTAGATCCACAAACTCAAAAGAACAAAACCATGCAATGAAAAAACAACAAAAAAACACTTGAAATCTGAACTGGCGGATAAACCCTTTCCCAAAACAATCTGCAAAAACTGCAAAAGGATACCAATTCTAAAAGAATTACAAGCCTGAATCATAGCTTCAATAACTGATTCAGAAAAACCATGCTTAGATAATATCAAGCGTTCAATCTCCACGCAGTCAGCTTCAGAGAAACGAGATTTGGATGAAGGAAGGGCCCCTGAAGTAGAAGGCTCTTCCATAACGGAGGACTCCAAGGTGGAAGAGATGACATCTCCACCAGATCCGCATACCAGATTCTGTGAGGCCACGCCAGGACAATGAGAATCACCAATGCCCTCTCCCGTCTGATTCGAGCAATGGAAGGAGAGCAAACGGAGGAAAAAAATAAGCTAAACTGAAGTTCCAAGGAACAGCCAGAGCATCTAACAGTACAGCCTGAGGATCTCTAGACCATGACCCATACCTTAGAAGCTTGGCATTCTAATGAGATGCCATGAGATCCAGCTCCGGCTGCCCCCACAAGTTAGAAAATACCTCTGGATGGAGTACCCACTCCCCTGGATGAAAAGTCTGTTGGCTTAGAAAATCTGCTTCCCAATTATCCACCCCTGGAATGTGGATCGCAGACAGACAACAATTGTGGGACGTTGCCCACTGAATAATCCTGGCCACCTTCGTCATGGCCAAGGAACACCAAGTCCTCCCCTGATAATTGATGTAAGCCATGGATGTTATGTACTGGACTGAAGCTAACTGAGGCTAGGCCAGAAGAGCATTTAAAGAAGGTGAAAAGATATTGGTGCGCAAGTCTTACCCCTGCATAAACACTACTCTGTTCCCAAAATACAGTGTGGATAAAGATACAATTTTTAGAAAAAACTTGTGAATGCGCTATACAGCACGGGGATGTTTACAAATAAGAATAAAATGACAATACCATGTATGTGCTTGCCATAAATTTTAAATAGTAAATATTAAATAATACTGATTCTATCTGTGGATGGGGAGTTACATACTATGTATGATTGAATGGTGATATTAACCCCTAATACAAAGAATTTACCAACCCCTAATAGGAGTATGTAGAATATAACAAAAACAGGAAATGCTTGAATACTACAAAGTATTAGAGACTAATTAGATGTTATGCGTACTTTATATCTTGTAGATATACAAGTTACATACTATGTATGAAAAAAATAATAACAAGATGTGGGAAAAAAAAAAAAAAAAAGCTCTGTATGACCTTAGACACAGATAAACATACTATGTATGAAATATTGTGTATACTAAGTCTAAATAACAATATTTTGGGTTATCCCTAATATGAAATATATTGATTAGGAATTAAATACCCAGATACATTCAATAAAAAATGGCATACATATAATAAAGAATAAACTAAAATATAAATATAACTTATTTATTGTATTGGCATATAGTCTAAAAAACATATAAAAATACTAGGTGACCGGTCACTTTAAATATTGCGGTATTAAAATAGATTATTTAAAATGTGTAAAAAGTTTCTCTGAGAAGGTCCGTCTAATTCCGATGACCTTATATGTATATTCCACCCTAAACTAATGGTACTTTCCGATTCCCAATAGAATAGTATTAGGTTTGTAGGGAACAAGTTTTCCTTTAAAGCTGTTGCAAGAAATAATTCCTCTTTTTGGCCACAATTCTTTAAGTGCCGTATGTAGACATTAAAGTTCTTTGGAATGTCCCGGATAGTGTCAATAACAACTGTGTTAGTCTAACCGCACTGCCGGGCTGACACACTCTCAAGTGCTTACCTGTTCTTTAATGCAAACTTACTTCTGGTAGCACTAGTGTCTCTGCAGCTCGCGGCTAGTCGGTGACATCACACGCTACGTCCGGGAAATTGTGTGAAGTAGATCCGTCTGGTATCCTTGCTCCTTAACTCTGCACAGAGTATTTGGCTTGTGAAAATAGTCCCAAATAGAATCTTCTGTAATCCTCCGTTCCCGTTTGTTATACAAACTTGGAATTTCTTTTGTTCAATCTTCTATTGTACCATCAACGCGTTTCGCCACTCTTGGTGGCTTTATCAAGATCGGATCTACTTCACAGCTACTGAAGGGGATGACTAAGACTGAAGGTTCCGAAAGGCTGCAACCAATTTCAAACGTCTCTTGTCTGTTAGAGACAAAGTCATGGACACTGAATCTACTTGGAAAACTAAAAAGGTTACCCCTGTCTAATTTATCCTCCAACCATGTCTATGAAGAAACAACACTAGTTGATTCATGTGAGATTCTGCAGAATGTAAAGACTGAGCAAATACCAAGATATTGTACAAATAAGGAAACACTGCAATAGCCCGCTCTCTGATTACAGAGAGTAGGGCACAGAGAAAGTTTGTGAGCTGTCACTTGGCCAAAAGGAAGAGCAACGAATTGGTAATGCTTGTCTAGAAAAGAGAATCTCAGGAACTGATAGTGTTCTGGATTAATCAGAATATGAAGATATGCATCCTGTAAGTCTATTGTGGACATATAATGCCCTTTGTCATCATTGTGAAAGATGATACTCTTACATATCGATTCAAATTTTTTTGATCCAGAACTGGTCTGAATGAATTTTCTCTCTTTGGGACAATGAATAGATTTGAATAAAACTCCAGACCCTGTTCCTGAAATGGAACTGGCATGATTACCCCTGATAACTCCATGTCTGAAACACACTCCAAGAAAGCCTGAGCCTTTACTTGGTTTGCTGGAATGCATGAGAGAATTTTTTTTTTTCTCACAGGTGGTCTTACTCTGAATCCTATTCTGTACCCCTGAGAAACAATACTCTGACCATTGATTTTTGAAAAATCTTAATCTGCCCCATACCAGCTGAGCTGGAATAAGGGCCGCACCTTCATACGGACTTGGGGGCTGGCTTTGATCTCTTAAATGGCTTGGATTTATTCAAATTTGAGGAAGGCTTCCAATTGGAAACAGATTCATTGGGGAAGGATTAGGTTTCTGTTCCTTATATTGTCAAAAGGAACGAAAACAGTTTAGAAGCTTTAAAATTTACCCTTAGGTCTTTATCCTGAGGCAAAAAAACTCACTTCCCCCCAATGACAGTTGAAATTGAATCCAACTGAGAACCAAATAAATTACCTTTGAAAGAAAGAGATAGCAATCTGGACTTAGAAGTCATGTCAGCATTCCAAGATTTAAGCCACAAAGCTCTTCTAGCTAAAGACAGATTTAAAATCAATAAATGATTAGCATGTTGAAGAAAGCGAACAATGCTGGACAAATCAGAATCCAATTCTTGTTGCGCTAAATGTTCCAACCAAAAAGTTAATGCAGCTGCAACATCAGCCAAAGAAATTGCAGGCCTGAGAAGATGACCTGAACATAAATAAGCTTTCCTTAGATAAGATTCAAGTTTCCTATTTAAAGGATCTTTAAAAGAAATACTATCTTCCATAGGAATAGTAGTACATTTAGCAACTTTGGGGATCTTTTCCCAAAACTCTAAAGAAACTGCTGGCAAAGGATACAATTTTTTAAACCTTGAAGAAGGAATAAAAGTACCACCAGGCCTATTCCATTCCTTAAAAATCATATCAGAAATAGCATCAGGAACTGGAAAAAAACCTCTGGAATAACCACAGGAGGCTTATGAACAGAATTTAAATGTTAAGTCCTCATGATATTAAAACTATTAGTCTCCTCAATATCCAATATAATCAACACTTTTTTAAAAAAGAACAAATGTACTCAATTTTAAATAAATAAGTAGATTTGTCAGTGTCAATATCTGAGGAAGGATCTTCCGAATCAGATAGATCCTCATCAGAGTAGGATAATCCAGTATATTGTCGGTCATTTGAAATTTAATCAACTTATAAGAAGTTTTAAAAGACCTTTACATTTATTAGAAGGCGGAATGGCAGACAAAGCCTTCTGAATAGAATCAGCAATAAATTCTTATAAATTTACAGGTATATCTTGTACATTAGATGTTGAAGGAACAGCAACAGGCAATGTACTATTACTGATGGACACATTCTCTGCATGTAAAAGTTTATCATGACAACTTATTACAAACCACAGCTGGAGATATAATCTCCACAAAATTACAACAAATGTACTTAGCTTTGGTAGAACTGTTATCAGTCAGCAGGGTTCCAACAGTGATTTCTAAGACAGGATCAGATTGAGACATCTTACAAATGTAAGAGAAAAAAACATAAAGGGGGCGGAGCCAGATGCCAAAGCAATAGGTCGCACAGAGAAAGAGCTCCTGGAAAAAAGAAAAGAAAATATCTTAATTCTATGGTGTTCTGCACAATATAAGTAATTTGTGATGCTTTTTTTTCCGAACTTTAAAGTGTTAACTAGATAAACACTGATTTAGTTTGTATGAGACCACGTGGAGGTCTAGCACAGCGATCTATACATATAGAGAGGAGCCGGCTGTGGGATCAAAGGAGCCAGAAAATCAAGCTACCACTTTGTGAATAAGGCTCTGATCACAGATACCGGAGATTCAACTGAGCCTTAGCCAAGTATCCCCCTGGGTCAGTTTCCGATACTCAAAATGGAGCCCCATACTTTACTACAGGCAGTTGGTCTTCTGCTGCGGCAATATCAAGAAGATTTTACAGCTTCGATTGAGGCCGCATTCCATCCCACTATTGTTAATACTCCTGCCATGCACTTTGGAGACAGTACTAGTAACGAACCTGGTGACGGCAGTGTTTTGAGATCCCGGCAAAACAGATTTCCACACACAGAGCTTATCGATGATGGATTGTTATCATCTGGCAGATAATGCTGGCCTATCTCAAGGTGCTACAACAGACTTAGACAGCACAGATCTAAAAACTGAGGTGTCTCTGATTTTTTGGCGTCAGCCTGAGGTGGAAAAGAACCTGGTATTACCTGGAAATTTCTTGGAGCTTCACAGCAGTATCCCACTGATTACTAATTCTAGTGACCTGAACACGAGCACCTCTGGGGAGACTTTGCGCGAGTGTCAGAGTGTCTGCAATGGCGAGGTGGCCTCTATCCTAGCCGTTCACTTGGGTCTGTCTCCTAGATGCGCACTTGATTTTGCTTTCCTAGTTGTACACTTAGTTCGGCTGGAGCAGCCAGCCAGAAGAGATTGCCCTGGTTTGCGGTCTGGTGTGGGGTAAAAAAAAAAACAACTGACTATACATCACTCCATTACCCCCTATCCAGCTTCAAAGAGGATAGTGGGCCAATTTGCTGTTGCTTTTTTTATAGTTTTACAATGTACAGGTGCCATTGTCTGTTTGTTAAATAGTCATGACCGTAATGTTCAATGTTTTTCTAGCTTTACTTTATTCATAGATGTTAGCAGCAACATACAACACTTACTGACATCAATGGCTGAGATCCCTCACATTTAGCACAATTTAGTTTAAGTAAAACATCTTGCTGTAAGTTTGTAAACCATGTTTTCGCTTTCTTTGGCATTTTAATAAACCACCTACTCTCTTTTTGGGGGACATAAGGGAAGCTATACCCATATTACATTACTATAACTGCTGAGACTTATTCATTCTTAGCATAGGCGTTGCCTGCGGCCAAGGCAGCTTTATAGTACACACTATGTCCAATGGTACTGGTACTCTATAGCACATACTTTCCATAGTCCTCTCCCCACAACGATGATAATTTATTATTAACACCTACCCATACAGACTGTTTTTTTTACTAGATATTCAATGTCACGCCCTGATATATATTTCCATGGGCCCACTGCCCAATTAGCAATGGTGGTTATTATGAGCTCTTGATGTGAGATGTAATTTGTAATATACCTAACATGATGTGGCGGCTATTGATATGGGGCGACACAGTTTCCTCTGCCCAATACTGGTGCGGGCTGGTCCTGCTTGGCTGCTATTATTCAGCATCTTATCTGTGCATTACATCCTGTTTGTGTTTCATGCAGCCTGTTAGTCCCGTTATACACAGAACTAGGCTCAACTGTACTAGGTACATCACTAATCTGATATGTATCCAATCCACTTTTATTTTTCTCTTGTTATTCAATATGTTCATGAGAATTTGCATATATTTATGTTGCCCTGTAGCACTGCAGCCTGTCTACTTAGTATACTTAGCATTTGATACCTAATACATTTATCTAATTAACTGACAAGCTTACTGGCTGTGATATTGTAAGTCTTTTCTGTGATTTTTCACAGTACACTTTCTACGGATACTAATAAAGAAATTTTTAAACTTTCTATCTCGATCCATTTACTGCTGGAACTTTTTCACCTGTGTGGAAGTACCTTGATTGCATTTATCCAATTACCCTTCCCCTAACTCATAATAAGCCTTTCAGTCCCTAAGCTACTTATTTCACTTATCTTATTTACATTACCACCTCCCCCCCCACACACCATAATAAACCTCCTTTTATAGGAGGGCTAGCTACGTGGCTTGTCTTTCTTGTGCCGCATCCCAACCATAGTTCTTTCCTACCAATATTGTATATCTTTATTCAACAATAACCCCTGCTCCTATAATGTCTTTATATATCAGACCCAAGAGGGTCTTACCATGTTATCTCTAGGACAGAAAGCTTTAGTCTATTGTAAGCATCCTTATGGAAAGAAAAATAGCACCACAGAAAAATAACCTACAAAATCCAAGGTCATAATTGTGAGATCCAAGAGTGATCTCTCTTTTTCCTTTTACCTTCCCTCACTTCCAGTTATTCCCCTTTTGTTTGGTCCATAAGGGACCTCCAGTGTTGGCTAGAGAAGGTTCCCGTTTATATAGGCATTACATACTAACTTTGTTTTTTTAATTATGTAACATTTCAAGTAAACTTACTGTATGCCATTCTTGTTACATACTTATCCTGTTTGTATGCCTATTTTGAGTACCTCAATAAAAATTGTTTAAAAAAAAAAAAAAGCAAAATGATCAATTTCCTTATATGGCAGTTTCAGGAATGGAAAAAAAAAATGCAAACAGCCTAGTCCTCTGATAGAGAAAAGTGGCATATAGGAATGGGGTTTAAAATAATGAAAATATTTGACGGCAAGTATGACGCACAAACAGAGAAAAAAATGTTCGTGCCAAAAATGTCTGGAATGACACTCGCGTCACGGATGACGCAACCTTTTGAAGGACTTGGCATCGACTAAGACATCGGAAATGACAAATTTGCGTCAAAGAACGTAACTTCGCTCCAAAAAATCTCACGCCAAGAATGACGCAATAAACTTTGGCATTTTGCGCCCTCCCAGGCCTAATTCTGCCCGCAAATTTAAAAAACAGTCAATTTGTCAAAAAGGACTACACCCCAGGTAAGAAATACATTTTTCCTAAAAAAGCATTTCCCAGATATTGAAACCTGAATCATGGCAAATATAACTACAATACATATATTTAGAACTTTATATAAATACATAAAGTGCCAAACCATAGCTGAGAGTGTCTTAAGTAATAAAAAACATACTTACCAAAAGACACCCATCCACATATAGCAGATAGCCAAACCAGTACTGAAACGGTTATCAGTAGAGGTAATGGTATATATAAGAGTATATCGTCGATCTGAAAAGGGAGGTAGGAGATGAATCTCTATGACCGATAACAGAGAACCTATGAAATAGATCCCTGTTAGGAAAATCATTGCATTCAATAGGTGATACTCCCTTCACGTCCCTCTGACATTCGCTGTACTCAGAGGAATTGGGCTTCAAAATGCTGAGAAGCACATATCAACGTAGAAATCTTAGCACAAACTTACTTCACCACCTCCATAGGAGGCAAAGTTTGTAAAACTGAATGGTGGGTGTGGTTATTGTGGGATTGCTGAAGTGCCTACCTGAACCTGCTGATCAAACGGAGAAAAAATAGGAACACTCCGGACTGAAACCACTCTGCAGCAAAGAAACAGCCACTTGTACACAGCCCAGAGCTGCACTAAAATAAAACCAACACTTCCAGGTTTGAAAAAGTGCGCCAAAACTACCTCCTCTGCAGGCTCCGCCCAGGAAAACATCACAACACACCCGGACACTCATAATCTGACCCAAAGAAAAAAAATTCCAAAAAAACATTAAACTTAAAATCGCATACAAAGTAAAAAAAATCATGAGCCAGAACCTTGTAAATGCCCTGTAATATAACCCCTCACCAGAAAAACTGAATTAACCATTTAAGTGCCAATATAACAATATAATATAATATAGCACTTACCATAAAAGTAACTGCCCTGCAGCAGGCAGCTCACAAAGTTTAAGAGGCACCTTCCTCCTATGGACCTGTGAAAAATGAAAAGACTGTGCAAACTTAAAGGGACAGTCTAGACAAAAAAAAACTTTCATGATTCAGATAGGGCATGTAATTTTAAACAATTTTCAAATTTACTTTTATCACCAATTTGCTTTGTTCTTTTGGTATTCTTAGTTGAAAGCTAAACCTAGTAGGTTCATATGCTAATTTCTAAGCCCTTGAAGGCCGCCTCTTCTCTCAGGGCATTTTGACAGTTTTTCCCTACTAGAGGGTGTTAGTTCACGTGTTTCATATAGATTACACTGTGCTCATGCACGTGGAGTTCCAGTGAGCCAGCTCTGATTGGCTAAAATGGATGTCAGTCAAAAGATCTGAAATAAGGGGGCAGTTTGCAGAGGCTTAGATACAAGGTGATCAGAGGTAAAAAGTATATTAATATAACTGTGTTGGTTGTGCAAAACTAGGGGATGGGTAAAAAAATATAGGTAATGTCTTTATTAAACAATAAAAATTCTGGTGTAGACTGTCCCTTTAAACAGTCTGACAAGGGCAGCAATAAATCAATTGGGAGGCAGAGAGGGGATTATACCCCCCAAGTTTCCAAATGCTTAAAAGCCACCAATGCTCTACTGAAGAGACTGCAATGGAATATGGCTAAAACCTTAGCAAAGATCAGAACATCTTGTCCTGCTTTGAAAATTAACTCTTGATTGTAGAATCTTATAGACACCTAACTTTACCACCTCCTTGCAACTACTACAGGCAAAGAGAATAACTTGGGGATTGTGGGTAAGGGGAGTGGTATTTAACAGTTTTTGCTCTGGTGCTCTTTGCTGCCTCCTGCTGGTCAGCAGAGATATGCCCACTAGTAATTGATGATTCCGTGGACTCACCATATTTTAGGAATAAAAAGATATTGCAGAACTAGAAAAAGTTCATTGAAGGACCACAAAGCTAATAAGGGTAATGGAGAATTTAAGATATGAGGAGAGGCTAGCCAAACTGGGTCTGTTTTCTTTAGAAAAAAAAGACGCTGGAGAGGTGACATGATTACTTTATATAAATATATTCAAGGCCCATATACAGAGATGGCAGCAGCTCTATTTATTCCATGAAAATTGTTTTACAAAATGTCACAATTTAAGGTGGGAGGAAAGAAGATTTAATCTCTTGCAACGGAAATGTTTTCTCACTGTAAGATCAACAAAATTGTGGTACTCATTACCAAAGGTGGTAGTGAATGCCAATACCCTAGATACATTTAATAATTGTTTGGATATATTTCTGACTAGAAACAAAATTCTTGGATACGATTGCTAGTATTAAATGGGTCACCTTTTAGTGGGATTATTTAAGCTTAACTGGAGCATTTTGTAAGTATTCTAGATTTGAATAGGTTGAACTCAATGGACTTCAGTCTTTTTTCCTTATCTACTATGTTACTACTAATCTAGTTTTAGACACCATATCAGCATTCCATGATTTAAGCCATAAAGTTCTCCTGGTAAGAATAAATAAATTCAAGAGATTAGAACATTCATGGTCAGAAGACAAGAGCTGGAGCAAAATTGGATATCAAAAAAATAGAAGCAACAGCTATATCAGCAATAGATATAGCTAGTTAAGAATATAGCCAGTATGTTAATATGCCCTTCTTAGGTAAGATTCAAGTTTTCTATCTAAAGGGTCTTTAAAAGAAATACTCGGCCAGATTACGAGATTTGCGTTATGAGCGACTCAGTAATAACTTGCAAGTTATTTCCACCGCTCACCTTTAATAGCGCTGCTATTACAGGTTTTCCAAAAACCTGCATTAGTGGGCATTATGTTTGCGTTGAGCTCCATACAGCACACAAATACCAGCGCTGCTTTGAGCTGGTTTAACATGCTTGTGCACGATTTTCCCATAGACATCAATGGGGAGAGCCAGCTAAAAAAAAGCCTAAAACCTGCAATAAAGGAGCGTAAAGCTCCGTAACGCAGCCCCATAGATTCCTATGGGGAAAGAAAATGTATGTTTAAATCTAACACCCTAACATAAACCCTGAGTCTAAACACCCCTAATCTGCCGCCCCCAACATCGCCAACACCTACATTACACTTATTAACCCCTAATCTACCGCCCCCAACATCTCCGCCGCCACTATACTAAAGTTATTAACCCCTAAACCTCTTGCCTCCCACATCACTAACACTAAAATATATTAACCCCTAAACTTAACCCTGTCTAACCCTAACACCCCTAACAAATATAATTAAAATAAATCAAAATAAAAATTACTATCATTAACTAAATAATTCCCATTTAAAACTCAATACTTACCTGTAAAATTAACCATAAGCTAGCTACAATATAACTAATAGTTACATTGTAGCTATCTTATGTTTTATTTTTATTTCACAGCTAAGTTTGTATTTATTTTAACTAGGTAGATTAGTTAGTAAATAGTTATTAACTATTTACGAACTACCTAGTTAAAATAAATACCAATTTACCTGTAAAATAAAAACCTAACCTGTCTTACACTAACACCTAACATAACACATTTTTTTTTTAAATTTACTTAATTGTAATTAGTCATTTATTTAATTTTAAACACTAAATTACACAAAATAAGAGAAATTATCAAATATTTTAACTGATTACACCTAATCTAATAGCCCTATCAAAATAAAAAAAGCCCCCCAAAATAAAAAAACCCTAGCCTAAACTAAACTGCCAATAGCCCTTAAAAGGGCCTTTTGCGGGGCATTGCCCCAAAGAAATCAGCTCTTTTACCTGTCAAAAAAAAAAAAAAAGTACAAACAACCCCCAAACTGTAAAACCCCCCACCCCCACAACCAACCCCCCCAAAAAAACTACCTAAAAAACCTAAGCTCCCTATTGCCCTGAAAAGGGCATTTGGATGGGCATTTGGATGGGCATTTAGCTCTTTTTCGGTGCCCAAACCCCTAATCTAAAAATAAAACCCACCCAATAAACCCTTAAGAAGA
Organism: Bombina bombina; assembly: GCF_027579735.1. Taxonomy (NCBI): domain Eukaryota; kingdom Metazoa; phylum Chordata; class Amphibia; order Anura; family Bombinatoridae; genus Bombina; species Bombina bombina. Next base: position 680,055,824 of record NC_069502.1, on the reverse strand, counting down.
CCGGACATCCATTCTCATCAAGCCGGGAGAAATCTTCATTCAAGTGGCAAAAAGTCATCCTCCAGGCAGAAGTCTTTATCCAGGCGGCATCTTCTATCTTCATCCTTCCGACACAGAGCGGCTCCATCTAAAAGACATCCGGCGCGGAGCATCCTCTTCATACGGTCCCAGCCGTACACTAAAGGTTCCTTTAAATGACGTCATCTAAGATAGCGTCCCTTGAATTCCGATTGGCTGATAGAATTCCATCAGCCAATCGGAATTAAAGGGTAAAAAATCCTATTGGCTGATGCAATCAGCCAATAGGATTGAGCTTTAATCTTATTGGCTGATTGGAACAGCCAATAGGATTGAACTCGCATTCTATTAGCTGATTGGAACAGCCAATAGAATGTGATCTCAATTCTATTGGCTGTTTGGATCAGCCAATAGGATTTTTTACCCTTTAATTCTGATTAGCTGATAGAATTCTATCAGCCAATTGGGATTCAAGGGACGCCATCTTGGATAACGTTATTTAAAGGAACCTTCAGTGAACGGCTGGGACCATATGTAGAGGATGCTCCACGCTGGATGTCTTGAAGATGGTGTCGCTCCCTGTCAGACGGATGAAGATAGAAGATGCCATCTGGATGAAGACTTTTGCCAGTCTGGAGGATGACTTCTTGCCGCTTGGATAAAGACTTCTCCCTGCTTGATGAGAATGGATGTCCGGTCTTCAAAAACTGAGTGGATCTTCGGGGGTTAGTTAGGTTTTATTAAGGGTTTATTGGGTGGGTTTTATTTTTAGATTAGGGGTTTGGGAACCAAAAAAGAGCTAAATGCCCTTTTCAGGGAAATGCCCATCTAAATACCCTTTTCAGGGCAATGGGGAGCTTAGGTTTTTTAGGTAGGTTTTTTTTTGGGGGGGGTTGGTTGTGTGGGTGGTGGGTTTTACAGTTGGGGGGTTTGAATTTTTTTTTTTTTTTTTTTTAACAGGTAAAAGTTGATTTCTTTAGGGCAATGGACCGCAAAAGGCCCTTTTAAGGGCTATTGGCAGTTTAGTTTAGGCTAGGGTTTTTCTTATTTTGGGGGGAACTTTATTTTGATTGGACTATTAGATTAGGTGTAATTAGTTTAAATATTTGATCATTTCTTTTTTATTTTGTGTAATTTAGTGTTTATATTTTTTGTAATTTAGTTAATTGTATTTAATTGATGTAATTGATTTAATTTTAGTGTAATGTTAGGTGTTAGTGTTAGGTTTTCTTTTACAGGTAAATTTGTATTTATTTTAACTAGATATTTAGTAAATAGTTAATAACTATTTACTAACTAGTCTACCTAGTTAAAATAAATACAAACTTGCCTGTGAAATAAAAATAAAACCTAAGCTAGCTACAATGTAACTTATTTATATTGTAGCTAGCGTAGGGTTTATTTTACAGTTAAGTATTTAGTTTTAAATAGGAATTAATTAGTTAATGATAGTAATTTTTATTTAGATTTATTTTAATTATATTAAAGTTAGGGGGGTTAGGTTTGGGGGTTAATAACTTTAGTATAGTGGTGGCGGTGACATTGGGGGCGGAAGATTAAGGATTAATAATATTTAACTAGTGTTTGCGATGTGGGAGGGCGGCGGTTTAGGGGTTAATAGGTAGTTTATGGGTGTTAGTGTACTTTTTAACACATTAGTTATGAGTTTTATGCTACAGCTTTGTAGTGCAAAACCCATAACTACTGATTTTAGATGGCGGTACGAAACTTGACGGTATAGGCTGTACCTCTAACTTTTTGGCCTCCCAGGCAAAACTCTTAATACCGGTGCTATGGAAGTCTCATTGAAAAAGGATCCAGCATCAGGCAGCGAATTTTCAGAAGTAGCTTCTGATCCAGGGTCAATCTGAGACATCTTGCAATATGTAATAGAAAAAACAACATATAAAGCAAAATTGATCAAATTCCTTAAATGACAGTTTCAGGAATGGGAAAAAATGCCAAAGAACAAGCTTCTAGCAACCAGAAGCAAATAAATAATGAGACTTAAATAATGTGGAGACAAAAATGACGCCCATATTTTTTAGCGCCAAAAAAGACGCTCACATTATTTGGCGCCTAAATGCGACATCTTTGGTGCAAAAAAGTAAAAAAAATGACGCACATACAAACAACTTCCGGTGACAAGTATGACGCCGGAAATGACTATGAAAATTTTTTGCGCCAAAAAAGTCAGCGCCAAGAATGACGCAATAAAATGAAGCATTTTCAGCCCCCGCGAGCCTAACAGCCCACAGGAAAAAAAGTCAAATTTTAAGGTAAGAAAAAATTTATTATTCAAATGCATTATCCCAAATAAAGAAACTGACTGTCTGAAATAAGGAATATTGAACATCCTGAATCAAGGCAAATAAATGTTTAAACACATATATTTAGAACTTTATATAAAAGTGCCCAACCATAGCTTAGAGTGTCAGAAAATAAGACTTACTTACCCCAGGACACTCATCTACATGTAGTAGAAAGCCAAACCAGTACTGAAACGAGAATCAGTAGAGGTAATGGTATATATAAGAGTATATCGTCGATCTGAAAAGGGAGGTAAGAGATGAATCTCTACGACCGATAACAGAGAACCTATGAAATAGACCCCGTAGAAGGAGATCATTGAATTCAAATAGGCAATACTCTCCTCACATCCCTCTGACATTCACTGCACGCTAAGAGGAAAACCGGGCTCCAACCTGCTGCGGAGCGCATATCAACGTAGAATCTAGTACAAACTTACTTCACCACCTCCATGGGAGGCAAAGTTTGTAAAACTGATTTGTGGGTGAGGTGAGAGGTGTATTTATAGGCATTTTGAGGTTTGGGAAACTTTGCCCCTCCTGGTAGGAATGTATATCCCATACGTCACTAGCTCATGGACTCATGCTAATTACATGAAAGAAAGGGACTTTTTGAAAGGTGCGGTAGTTACGTTGCGTTATGGCCAAAAAAGTGTGCGGTACAGCTATACCTGCAAGACTCGTAATAGCAGCAGTAGTGAAAAAGCAGCGTTATGAGCCATAACGCAAAACTCGTAATCTAGCCAACTGTCTTCTAAAGTAATAGTAGTGCACTTAGCAAAAGTAGAAATTGCCCCATCAACTTTGCAAACCATTTCCCATAACTCTCTCTAAGTTAGCAGCAGGTAAAGTATATAGATTTTTAAACCTTGAAGAAGGGTTTAAAGACACCTGGTTTAGACCATTCCTTAGAAATCATATAAGAGACAGCATCAGGTATAGGGGAAATCTCAGGGAGATTTCCAACAGTTTTATATACTAAATTCAAATGATTACAGGGTTTATCATTAGAAGGTTTAACTTTTTCAATCCCTAAAGTGACTATAAGACTTCCTTCAAATGAGCCAATATATAAACATATGTCTTATAGTTCAAAAGGTTGGCCAACCTAGGTGAATAAAAACAATATTGATTGAGGAGTTCCAGACTATAGGTTCCAAAATAAAAGTTTCTATGAGGCAAAAAGTTTTGTCCCAACTTTTACCTGACGTCCAAATGTACTCCAAACTAAGTCTTTGTGATTTAGTCACAGGTTACTGTTTGCTCAGTATCTATGCTAAAAGCCGATCCTGGAGCCTCCGCAACCAATGGGGTTCTGTTAGTGTGATCCGTGACTCGCCTAGGCCCTACGTCAGTCACCTCATTACACATAGCTAAATGTAAGCTTAACAGGATTATCAGAGACTTAAATTTGTCATTGTCTATATTTTTTACATTTTAAATATTAAATATAATGATATCTATTATGTAGTCTATGGCTATTTTGGACTATGATTTATGTTCTATGATTTATTGGGCAAAATATTATTGTATTTTATCTTGTAAATCAATTTAAAAAAAAAAAAAAACCTGGCGGATTGCTAGCGACATACGTTGGATACCACAGACTAACAGAATTTTACAAACATTTGTATCAATAGTAGGAGCTATTTGAGGCTATCCGATCTTTTTGCTGTAAGCCTTTTGGCCACAAACTGAAAGGTTATTCGTAGCCCTGGTCCCAGACTGATGCAGTTTGTTGATATGACCTTTTGTTTTTAATAAATATGTTTTAACTATCCCGGTTGAGATCATCTGAGTCTCTTTTACCCCACTTGGGATCCCTGAAGCAGTATTGGGAGCTGTTGGCAAGCCGTGGGGCTTTGTACTTACCCACCTTATATCTAAGAGCTGAGACATAGCTCTATAAAGAGTGAGCACCTCTCCTTGAGAGATTGGTTATTGGCCCATATGGTCTTCACAATTGTTTTCTCTTTTCTTTCCTATGGTCCACCACAGATTTTACTTTTATCAAGCTATACCGAATGTCTAGAGACTCTTACTTGCCTCATTTGCTATTTTTTGATGTTTTATATCAGATCATTGTGATACATTGTTTCACTGTTACATTCTTTGATTCACTGTTATTTTGATACTTATTATTTCACCTTGCCTTATTATTTTGTGTATATGGTCACAAGTTATACCTGATTTTTCTTTCATAATAGAGAATACAATTTCAAGCAACTTTCCAATTTACTTCTACCTGATTAATAAAAGAACATTTGCGCTTCATGTCTCTTTAAAATATAGACACTTTCAGTATAGGTGGGGATAGCACAGGCTAATTGATTAGAGAGAGAGTGAGAAAACATTTTTAAAAATCAGGCTATTAACCTAATTGTGATCCAGAGGGAATTCAGCACTATTTTTTTTATAAAGTTAAATATTCTTTATTAGAAAAATGTATTACAAAAATACCAATATATCAGGTGAACAAATCCACACATCCCCATTCCCAAACCTAAAATATACTAAAAAGTACAATAATAAAATACTCTGCTGGCCTGCAGCTACCTCTACAACTGTATTAGACATACAGCATCAGAGGCAGTCATATTGCACATAAATCCGAAAATGACTCATGGAATAAAGTACCTGATAGAGGTGAGCATGTAGTACCTTTGCAAGCTCAGTCCATGCCTCTCAGTAGTGGCTTAATGCTGGTGATGTTCCACATTATTGGCTGAATCCTTTTATGTCACAAGAAAACAAGATTGTTACGTGATGGATTGTGAGTCAGGCGATAGGACCAATGTATTACCAATGTGGGCCATGTTAGTGTTTTAGAAATTACCAAAGCAGCTACTGCTCTAAAATTCATAAAGCACTAATGCACTGACACCACAGCTCATCATACAAATACATTTACCTAGATTTGTACAACATCCAAAGTTTGCAACAATCTTTTCAACTGCACTTTTTCATGATATTACATGTTGCAGTTATTCCATACATAGTCATGCAGGTTAATTGGCAGTCAGTATCTTCAGGCTTTAACTTCCTGACTTTTGTCTATATCGAACCATAGGAATAAACATAAAGCATGCAAGAATCAAAGCTGGGACTTCTCCAGGGTCACTTATACTGTCCATATATGAACTACACACATGTACAGACCTCAGGGTCTTTACCTCACTGGTACACAGTGCACAGATGGTTATTGGATAGGCAAACTCTTGATAGTTCTATAGGGAACTTGCCTGCCTCACTGATAGGCGATTGCTGAATAGGCAGAGTTTTGGTAGTTCTATCAGTAGCTGGCCAATGTATGTTTCTCCCCATACAGGGGCTTCAGTAAGGAAAGTTTTTCTCATACAGGTGAATTTATTTATACCTGTAAGCCTCACCCTTCTGATTGCCCTTATTTTGGCATTTGAAATAACTGGTTTAGCCTGTGGTAAACAAGCTACTTGTAAACAATTCAATATACTCCAGCTGGTAAAATGGATTATTGGGGGGGAAAAAGGGAGAACATTTTGGGGTAATCTGTCCCTTTAATGTGCATTTTCCTTTGGAAATGAACTGAAGAATGCATTTCAAAATAGTCTTTGTAGGAGAAAGAAGCCTGCGGAATCACAAAAATGTTTAGTTTTCCTGGAGTCAGTTTTGTTAAATTTTTAGAGCATCTATTCTGTATAATGGTTTATCATTCACTGGTATCTGTTCTGGACCATAAGATGATAAGACTATATCTGTAGAAAGGGAAGAATGCTCTGTACATCTAATAAATTAACAGCATCATGCATGGGCGTATTTTGGCCTAGGCAAACAAGGCGCCGGCCTAGGGCAGCAGATCGGGAGGGGGCAGCACTTTTTTGTGGCTATATTAGTAAGAAGCTTACAGTAATTTTAAAAGTATTATACAGGTATGTAAGAGATTTTGCCCAAAGAGCTTACATTCTAGAGGGGCATAAGAGACTGCCCATGGAGCTTACAGTTTAGAGGTAGCTCTGAACCTTTTATTCAGCTAGCTATTGCCTTTAGTTCTGTTGGCTACCAGAACAGCAGTGTTTGGGGAAGTATTGTTTTAATATATCAGTTTGATTTTTGTATATACAGCGATACGTGTGTTTGTGTATATGTGTGTGTATATGTGTGTTTGTGTGTGTATGTATGTGTATAACTCTGTGTGTACATTTATTTTGAAAATGCCATAAAAAAAATCACTTTACTCCCTGGCCAAAAAATATCACAGCTAAAAAAGGCCTAAAAGCTTAGAGGGGTGGTGGTGGTGGGGGGGGGGGGGGATAGGGGGCAGCAGAATTTTGAGTGCCTAGGGCAGCACAAAACCTTAATACGCCACTGCATGCATGTGAAATGCAGAAATCCAACTTTCACTCGGTTAAGTTACACAAAACATGGCCAGTGCAGAATGAAATATATCACTTTGTTGTAGACTCATTTTAAACTTTGTTCCATAATTTCTTTGTAGATCATTATTTATCAGTATCTATTGTGGGTTTAAGCTATGAGAAAAGCAGAACACTAAAATAAATGTAAAACAAATGCAAAGTTAAATTGCGTCCAATAAAGCTTATCTTTCATTCCAGGACTTGCTCTTCCCATGGAATCCAGTGCCTATGCAAGCTTTTCTATTTATCCAACATAGTTTTGGATTTACATCTCAATTACTTAGCTATTACAGGGAAGTGCCAAAGTGAAGCATGAGTTACTGTTCAAGGCTAGCAAGCCTCTCTTGTCCTAAGAACTTTTTGACTCCAGTAAGCTTCCCAAACACCCACTCTACACACCCCTGTGAGGTCAAAGCATGTATATGTATTCTTGCTATAAGAGGTGGCTCTAATTGGAATCCAAACTACCTGAATAAGCCTATCCAAGAATGTAAAATAGCTTGACCCTAAAGGTGTGAGACTGGGCTTCTGCTAAACAGCATCAGCTGACAGAAGGTTGAGGACAGATCTATCTATGGGGAATTAGTAAGAGCACCACATTTATGTTGGTAAAAGTGGTCAGTTTATGTCCATTACCCCTTTGAAGTGGGAGATATCTAGATATTTTTTTTAAATTCACATACTCGAATATATCACATCATTATTGTCTAAAGAGCCTAATCAATACTTAAATAAATATATCCTATGATAGGTATTAGTATCTATTAGTCTTGTTTTTATAATGCGCAGTTGACTTAATTAGGTTTGCTTAAAGGGACAGTATACTATAAAATAGTTTTTTCCCTTAATGTGTTTCCAATTACATTTTTACCAGCCGCAGAGAATAAAAATGTATGATATTTGCTTTTTTAAGGCTTATTTGTGTATATTAATTAGCTGATTTTGTGTTTTGAAGCCACAACCGAATAAAATGGGTTGAGCTTCTAGGTATAATCAGATCTCATTACTTATCTTATAACTGTCCATAAACCAATCACCAATACTTGGAGAGAACAATGGATAATTAACTTTACCGTATCTCTTCTATAACCCAATTGGGGGTATAAAATATTCTACTGGCTGTGTTAACACAGCTTATCTATGGCCAAAAACTTTCAGGATGGGTGGGGATACCACAGGCTAAATAAACTATTTTAAATGCCAATATAAGGGTAATAGAAATATTTGTAAATAATTTAACACACTCCAGCAGGTAAAGTGGATCATTGGGAACAAATTAAAGGGGAGAAAATTTTTTAGTCAACTCTCCCTTTAACTATGATAAAATTCATGTTATTGTATACTTGCATAGAAATAATTTTGCCAAGTCGCTAACACTGGATTAATTATTTACCAACCCCCTATAAACTCACTTTACCCTTTACCCACCTAAATTCATTCTCACATTCTTTTATATTTTATTTTTTCCTGTCTCACTAATAAACTAGATTATGTTGCTAAAAATCCTCCTTTACTCAAATTGTCCTCTCAAGTGTCTCCTGTCATACCAATGTTCCTTACAAATCCAGTTTCGGTAAAAGTATACTTTTCACACATACCCATCTGATTAATCTTTTTTCCTACTTCTTTCCAATGATTTAGCATTTCTTGCCATTTGTTATTAAAAACAGTGGTAGCTTAAAACAACCTTTTGAATACAAAAATAGTATTGGAACAATTACTGACACACAATATATATAGGGTAGTTTTATAGATATAGATATAGATATATATATAGATATATATATATATATATATATATATATATATATATATATATATATATATATCGATAACATAATTTATGTAAGAACTTACCTGATAAATTAATTTCTTTCATATTAACAAGAGTCCATGAGCTAGTGACGTATGGGATATACATTCCTACCAGGAGGGGCAAAGTTTACCAAACCTCAAAATGCATATAAATACACCCCTCACCACACTCACAAATCTGTTTAACGTATAGCCAAGAAGTGGGGTGATAAGACAAAAGTGCGAAAGCATAAAAAATAAGGAATTGGAATAATTGTGCTTTATACAAAAAAATCATAACCACCACAAAAAGGGTGGGCCTCATGGACTCTTGCTAATATGAAAGAAATGAATTTATCAGGTAAGTTCTTACATAAATTATGTTTTCTTTCATGTAATTAGCAAGAGTCCATGAGCTAGTGATGTATGGGATAATGAATACCCAATATGTGGATCTTCCACGCAAGAGTCACTAGAGAGGGAGGGATAAAATAAAGACAGCCAATTCCGCTGAAAATAATCCACACCCAAAATAAAGTTTAAATCTTATAATGAAAAAAAACCTGAAATTATAAGCAGAAGAATCAAACTGAAACAGCTGCCTGAAGAACTTTTCTACCAAAAACTGCTTCAGAAGAAGAAAACACATCAAAATGGTAGAATTTAGTAAAAGTATGCAAAGAAGACCAAGTTGCTGCTTTGCAAATCTGATCAACTGAAGCTTCATTCCGAAACGCTCAGGAAGTAGAAACTGACCTAGTAGAATGAGCTGTAATCCTTTGAGGCGGAGTTTTACCCGACTCGACATAAGCATGATGAATTAAAGATTTCAACCAAGATGCCAAAGAAATGGCCGAGGCCTTCTGACCCTTCCTAGAACCGGAAAAGATAACAAATAGACTAGAAGTCTTTCGGAAATTCTTAGTAGCTTCAACATAATATTTCAAAGCTCTAACTACATCCAAAGAATGCAATGATCTCTCCTTAGAATTCTTAGGATTAGGACACAATGAAGGAACCACAATTTCTCTACTAATGTTGTTAGAATTCACAAGCTTAGGTAAAAATTTAAAAGAAGTTTGCAATACCGCCTTATCCTGATGAAAAATCAGAAAAGGAGACTCACAAGAAAGAGCAGATAATTCAGAAACTCTTCTAGCAGAAGAGATTTCCAAAAGAAACAAAACTTTCCAAGAAAGTAATTTAATGTCCAGTGAATGCATAGGTTCAAACGGAGGAGCTTGAAGAGCCCCCAGAACCAAATACAAACTCCAAGGAGGAGAAATTGACTTAACAGGTTTTATATGAACCAAAGCTTGTACAAAACAATGAATATCAGGAAGATTAGCAATCTTTCTGTGAAAAAGAACAGAAAGAGCAGAGATTTGTCCTTTCAAGGAACTTGCAGACAAACCTTTATCCAAACCATCCTGAAGAAACTGTAAAATTCTCGGAATTCTAAAAGAATGCCAGGAAAAATGATGAGAAAGACACCATGAAATGTAAATCTTCCAGACTCGATAATATATCTTCCTAGATACAGATTTACGAGCCTGTAACATAGTATTAATCACAGAGTCAGAGAAACCTCTTTGACTGAGAATCAAGCGTTCAATCTCCATACCTTCAAATTTAAGGATTTGAGATCCTGATGGAAAAAAGGACCTTGTGACAGAAGGTCTGGTCTTAACGGAAGAGTCCACGGTTGCCAAGAGGCCATCCGGACAAGATCCGCATACCAAAACCTGTGAGGCCATGCTGGAGCCACCAGCAGAACAAACGAGCATTCCTTCAGAATCTTGGAGATTACTCTTGGAAGAAGAACTAGAGGCGGAAAGATATAGGCAGGATGATACTTCCAAGGAAGTGACAATGCATCCACTGCTTCCGCCTGAGGATCCCTGGATCTGGACAGATACCTGGGAAGCTTCTTGTTTAGATGAGAAGCCATCAGATCTATTTCTGGAAGTCCCCACATTTGAACAATCTGAAGAAAAACCTCTGGGTGAAGAGAGCATTCGCCCGGATGTAACGTTTGGCGACTGAGATAATCCGCTTCCCAATTGTCTATACCTGGGATATGAACCGCAGAAATTAGACAGGAGCTGGATTCCGCCCATACCAGTATTCGAGATACTTCTTTCATAGCCAGAGGACTGTGAGTCCCTCCTTGATGATTGATATATGCCACAGTTGTGACATTGTCCGTCTGAAAACAAATGAACGACTCTCTCTTTAGAAGAGGCCATGACTGAAGAGCTCTGAAAATTGCATGGAGTTCCAAAATATTGATTGGTAATCTCACCTCCTGAGATTCCCAAACCCCTTGTGCTGTCAGAGACCCCCAAACAGCTCCCCAACCTGTCAGACTTGCATCTGATGAAATCACAGTCCAGGTTGGAAGAACAAAAGAAGCCCCCTGAACTAAACGATGGTGATCTGTCCACCACGTCAGAGAGTGTCGTACAATCGGTTTTAAAGATATCCATTGAGATATCTTTGTATAATCCCTGCACCACTGGTTCAGCATACAGAGCTGAAGAGGTCGCATGTGAAAACGAGCAAAGGGAATCGCGTCCGATGCAGCAGTCATAAGACCTAGAATTTCCATGCATAAGGCTACCGAAGGGAATGATTGAGACTGAAGGTTTCGACAAGCTGAAACCAATTTTAGACGTCTCTTGTCTGTCAGAGACAGAGTCATAGAAACTGAATCTATCTGGAAACCTAAAAAGGTTACCCTTGTCTGAGGAATCAATTAACTTTTCGGTAAATTGATCCTCCAAAAATGATCTCGAAGAAACAATACAAGTCGATTCGTATGAGATTCTGCTAAATGTGAAGACTGAGCAAGTACCAAGATATTGTCCAAATAAGGAAATACCACAATACCCTGTTCTCTGATTACAGACAGAAGGGCACCGAGAACCTTTGTGAAAATCCTTGGAGCTGTTGCTAGGCCAAACGGCAGAGCCACAAACTGGTAATGCTTGTCTAGGAAAGAGAATCTCAGAAACTGATAGTGATCTGGATGAATCGGAATATGCAGATATGCATCCTGTAAATCTATTGTGGACATATAATGCCCTTGCTGAACAAAAGGCAGAATAGTCCTTATAGTTAACATTTTGAATGTTGGTATCCTTACATAACGATTCAATATTTTTAAATCCAGAACTGGTCTGAAGGAATTCTCCTTCTTTGGTACAATGAAGAGATTTGAGTAAAACCCCAGCCCCTGTTCCAGAACTGGAACTGGCATAATTACTCCAGCCAACTCTAGATCTGAAACACAATTCAGAAATGCTTGAGCCTTCGCTGGATTTACTGGGACACGGGAAAGAAAACATCTTCTTGCAGGAGGCCTTATCTTGAAGCCTATTCTGTACCCTTCTGAAACAATGTTCTGAATCCAAAGATTGTGAATTGAATTGATCCAAATTTCTTTGAAAAATCGTAATCTGCCCCTTACCAGCTGGGCTGGAACGAGGGCTGCACCTTCATGTGGACTTGGGAGCTGGCTTTGGCTTTCTAAAAGGCTTGGATTTATTCCAGACTGGAGATTGTTTCCAAACTGATACCGCTCCTGTGGATGAAGGATCAGGCTTTTGTTCCTTATTGTGACGAAAGGAACGAAAAAGATTATTAGACCTAAATTTACCTTTAGATTTTTTATCCTGTGGTAAAAAAGTTCCTTTCCCTCCAGTAACAGTTGAAATAATAGAATCCAACTGTGAACCAAATAATTTATTACCCTGGAAAGAAAGGGAAAGCAAAGTCGACTTAGAAGACATATCAGCATTCCAAGTTTTAAGCCATAAAGCTCTTCTAGCTAAAATAGCTAGAGACATATACCTGACATCAACCCTAATGATATCAAAGATGGCATCACAAATAAAATTATTAGCATGTTGAAGAAGATTAACAATGCTATGAGAATTATGATCTGTTACTTGTTGCGCTAAAGCTTCTAACCAAAAAGTTGAAGCTGCAGCAACATCCTCTAAAGATATAGCAAGTCTAAGAAGATTACCTGAACATAAGTAAACTTTTCTTAGAAAGGATTCAATTTTCCTATCTAAAGGATCCTTAAAAGAAGTACTATCTGCCGTAGGAATAGTAGTACGTTTAGCAAGAGTAGAGATAGCCCCATCAACCTTAGGGATTTTGTCCCAAAACTCTAATCTGTCAGATGGCACAGGATATAATTGCTTAAAACATTTAGAAGGAGTAAATGAATTACCCAAATTATTCCATTCCCTGGAGATTACTTCAGAAATAGCATCAGGGACAGGAAAAACTTCTGGCATAACTACAGGAGATTTAAAAACCTTATTTAAATGTTTAGATTTAGTATCAAGAGGACCAGAATCCTCTATTTCTAATGCAATTAAGACTTCTTTAAGTAAAGAACAAATAAATTCCATTTTGAATAAATATGAAGATTTATCGGCATCAACCTCTGAAACAGAATCCTCTGAACCAGAGGAATCATTATCAGAATCAGAATGATGATGTTCATTTAAAAATTCATCTGAAAAAAACATAATTTATGTAAGAACTTACCTGATAAATTCATTTCTTTCATATTAGCAAGAGTCCATGAGCTAGTGACGTATGGGATATACATTCCTACCAGGAGGGGCAAAGTTTCCCAAACCTCAAAATGCCTATAAATACACCCCTCACCACACCCACAATTCAGTTTAACGAATAGCCAAGAAGTGGGGTGATAAGAAAAAAGTGCGAAAGCATATAAAATAAGGAATTGGAATAATTGTGCTTTATACAAAAATCATAACCACCACAAAAAAGGGCGGGCCTCATGGACTCTTGCTAATATGAAAGAAATGAATTTATCAGGTAAGTTCTTACATAAATTATGTTTTCTTTCATGTAATTAGCAAGAGTCCATGAGCTAGTGACGTATGGGATAATGATTACCCAAGATGTGGATCTTTCCACGCAAGAGTCACTAGAGAGGGAGGGATAAAATAAAGACAGCCAATTCCTGCTGAAAATAATCCACACCCAAAATAAAGTTTAATGAAAAACATAAGCAGAAGATTCAAACTGAAACCGCTGCCTGAAGTACTTTTCTACCAAAAACTGCTTCAGAAGAAGAAAATACATCAAAATGGTAGAATTTAGTAAAAGTATGCAAAGAGGACCAAGTTGCTGCTTTGCAAATCTGATCAATCGAAGCTTCATTCCTAAACGCCCAGGAAGTAGAAACTGACCTAGTAGAATGAGCTGTAATCCTTTGAGGCGGAGTTTTACCCGACTCAACATAGGCAAGATGAATTAAAGATTTCAACCAAGATGCCAAAGAAATGGCAGAAGCTTTCTGGCCTTTTCTAGAACCGGAAAAGATAACAAATAAACTGGAAGTCTTTCGGAAAGACTTAGTAGCTTCAACATAATATTTCAAAGCTCTAACAACATCCAAAGAATGCAACGATTTCTCCTTAGAATTCTTAGGATTAGGACATAATGAAGGAACCACAATTTCTCTACTAATGTTGTTGGAATTCACAACTTTAGGTAAAAATTCAAAAGAAGTTCGCAACACCGCCTTATCCTGATGAAAAATCAGAAAAGGAGACTCACAAGAAAGAGCAGATAATTCAGAGACTCTTCTGGCAGAAGAGATTGCCAAAAGGAACAAAACTTTCCAAGAAAGTAATTTAATGTCCAATGAATGCATAGGTTCAAACGGAGGAGCTTGAAGAGCCCCCAGAACCAAATTCAAACTCCAAGGAGGAGAAATTGACTTAATGACAGGTTTTATACGAACCAAAGCTTGTACAAAACAATGAATATCAGGAAGATTAGCAATCTTTCTGTGAAAAAGAACAGAAAGAGCAGAGATTTGTCCTTTCAAAGAACTTGCGGATAAACCTTTATCTAAACCATCCTGAAGAAACTGTAAAATTCTCGGAATTCTAAAAGAATGCCAAGAAAAATGATGAGAAATACACCAAGAAATATAAGTCTTCCAGACTCTATAATATATCTCTCTGGATACAGATTTACGAGCCTGTAACATAGTATTAATCACAGAGTCAGAGAAGCCTCTTTGACCAAGAATCAAGCGTTCAATCTCCATACCTTTAAATTTAAGGATTTGAGATCCTGATGGAAAAAAGGACCTTGCGACAGAAGGTCTGGTCGTAGCGGAAGAGTCCACGGATGGCAAGAGGCCATCCGGACAAGATCTGCATACTAAAACCTGTGAGGCCATGCCGAACCTACCAGCAGAACAAACTAGCATTCCTTCAGAATCTTGGAGATTACTCTTGGAAGAAGAACTAGAGGCGGAAAGATATAGGCAGGATGATACTTCCAAGGAAGTGATAATGCATCCACTGCTTCCGCCTGAGGATCCCGGGATCTGGACAGATACCTGGGAAGTTTCTTGTTTAGATGAGATGCCATCAGATCTATTTCTGGAAGCTCCCACATTTGAACAATCTGAAGAAATACCTCTGGGTGAAGAGACCATTCGCCCGGATGCAACGTTTGGCGACTGAGATAATCCGCTTCCCAATTGTCTATACCTGGGATATGAACCGCAGAGATTAGACAGGAGCTGGATTCCGCCCAAACCAAAATTCGAGATACTTCTTTCATAGCCAGAGGACTGTGAGTCCCTCCTTGATGATTCATGTATGCCACAGTTGTGACATTGTCTATCTGAAAACAAATGAACGATTCTCTCTTCAGAAGAGGCCAAGACTGAAGAGTTCTGAAAATTGCACGGAGTTCCAAAATATTGATCGGTAATCTCACCTCCTGAGATTCCCAAACTCCTTGTGCCATCAGAGATCCCCACACAGCTCCTCAACCTGTGAGACTTGCATCTGTTGAAATTACAGTCCAGGTCGGAAGCACAAAAGAAGCCCCCTGAATTAAACGATGGTGATCTGTCCACCACGTTAGAGAGTGTCGTACAATCGGTTTTAAAGATATTAATTGAGATATCTTTGTGTAATCCTTGCACCATTGATTCAGCATACAGAGCTGAAGAGGTCGCATGTGAAAACGAGCAAAGGGGATCGCGTCATGGACACTGAATCTATCTGGAAACCCAGAAAGGTTACCTTTGTCTGAGGAATCAAACTTTTTGGTGAATTGATCCTCCAACCATGATCTTGAAGAAACAACACAAGTCGATTCGTATGAGATTCTGCTAAATGTAAAGACTGAGCAAGTACCAAGATATCGTCCAAATAAGGAAATACCACAATACCCTGTTCTCTGATTACAGACAGAAGGGCACCGAGAACCTTTGTAAAAATTCTTGGAGCTGTAGCTAGGCCAAACGGCAGAGCCACAAACTGGTAATGCTTGTCCAGAAAAGAGAATCTCAGGAACTGATAATGATCTGGATGAATTATAATATTATGAGAATCATGATCTGTTACTTGTTGCGCTAAAGTTTCCAACCAAAAAGTTGAAGCTGCAGCAACATCAGCCAATGATATAGCAGGTCTAAGAAGATTACCTGAACACAGATAAGCTTTTCTTAGAAAGGATTCAATTTTCCTATCTAAAGGATTCTTAAACGAAGTACCATCTGACGTAGGAATAGTAGTCCGTTTAGCAAGGGTAGAAATAGCCCCATCAACTCTAGGGATTTTGTCCCAAAATTCTAATCTGTCAGACGGCACAGGATATAATTGCTTAAAACGTTTAGAAGGAGTAAATGAATTACCCAATTTATCCCATTCTCTGGAAATTACTTCAGAAATAGCATTAGGAACAGGAAAAACTTCTGGAATAACCACAGGAGATTTAAAGACCTTATCTAAACGTTTAGAATTAGTATCAAGAGGACCAGAATCCTCAATTTCTAAAGCAATTAGTACATCTTTAAGTAAAGAACGAATAAATTCCATTTTAAATAAATATGAAGATTTATCAGCATCAATCTCTGAGACAGAATCCTCTGAACCAGAAGAGTCATCAAAATCAGAATGATGATGTTCATTTAAAAATTCATCTGTATAAAGAGAAGTTTTAAAAGATTTTTTATGTTTACTAGAAGGAGGAATAACAGACATAGCCTTCTTGATGGATTCAGAAACAAAATCTCTTATGTTATCAGGAACATTCTGAACCTTAGATGTTGATGGAACTGCAACAGGTAAAGGTACATTACTAAAGGAAATATTATCTGCATTAACAAGTTTGTCATGACAATTAATACAAACAACAGCTGGAGGAATAGCTACCAAAAGTTTACAGCAGATACACTTAGCTTTGGTAGTTCCAGCACTAGGCAGCGATTTTCCTGAAGTATCTTCTGACTCGGATGCAACGTCAGACATCTTGCAATATGTAAGAGAAAAAACAACATATAAAGCAAAATAGATCAAATTCCTTAAATGACAGTTTCAGGAATGGGGAAAAAATGCCAATGAACAAGCTTCTAGCAACCAGAAGCAAAGAAAAAATGAACTTAAATAATGTGGAGACAAAAGCGACGCCCATATTTTTTGGCGCCAAATAAGACGCCCACATTATTTGGCGCCTAAATGCTTTTTGGCGCCAAATATGATGCCACATCCGGAACGCCGACATTTTTGGCGCAAAAGAATGTCAAAAATGACGCAACTTCCGGCGACACGTATGACGCCGGAAACAGAAAAGATTTTTTGCGCCAAAAAAGTCCGCGCCAAGAATGACGCAATAAAATGAAGCATTTTCAGCCCCCGCGAGCCTAACAGCCCACAGGGAAAAAAGAGTCAAATTTTTGAAGGTAAGAAAAAATGAATAATTCAAATGCATTATCCCAAATATGAAACTGACTGTCTGAAAATAAGGAATGTTGAACATCCTGAGACAAGGCAAATAAATGTTTGAATACATATATTTAGAACTTTATAAACAAAGTGCCCAACCATAGCTTAGAGTGTCACAGAAAATAAGACTTACTTACCCCAGGACACTCATCTACATGTTTGTAGAAAGCCAAACCAGTACTGAAACGAAAATCAGCAGAGGTAATGGTATATATATAAGAGTATATCGTCGATCTGAAAAGGGAGGTAAGAGATGAATCTCTACGACCGATAACAGAGAACCTATGAAATAGACCCCGTAGAAGGAGATCACTGCATTCAAAATAGGCAATACTCTCCTCACATGCCTCTGACATTCACTGCACGCTGAGAGGAAAACCGGGCTCCAACCTGCTGCGGAGCGCATATCAACGTAGAATCTAGCACAAACTTACTTCACCACCTCCATAGGAGGCAAAGTTTGTAAAACTGAATTGTGGGTGTGGTGAGGGGTGTATTTATAGGCATTTTGAGGTTTGGGAAACTTTGCCCCTCCTGGTAGGAATGTATATCCCATACGTCACTAGCTCATGGACTCTTGCTAATTACATGAAAGAAATGAGAATATTTAAAAGACCTTTTACATTTACTAGAAGGAGGAATAACAGACATAGCCTTCTTAATGGATTTAGAAACAAAATCTCTTATGTTAACAGGAACACTCTGAGCATTAGATGTTGATGGAACAATAACAGGTAATGAAACATTACTAAAGGAAATATTATCTGCATTTACAAGTTTGTCATGACATTAATTACAAACAACAGCTGGAGGAACAGATACCACAAGTTTACAGCAAATACACTTAACTTTGCTAGATCCAGCATCCGTCAGCGATTTTCCAGAAGTATCTTCTGATTCAGGGTCAATCTGAGACATCTTGCAATATGTAATAGAAAAAACAACATATAAAGCAAAATTGATCAAATTCCTTAAATGACAGTTTCAGGAATGGGAAAAAATGCCAGTTTACAAGCTTCTAGCAACCAGAAGCAATAAACAATGAGAGTTAAATAATGTGGAGACAATAGTGACGCCCATATTTTTTAGCGCCAAAAAAAAGACACCCACATTATTTGGCACCTAAATGCTTTTGGCGCCAAAAATGACGCCACATCCGGTAACGCCGACACTTTTGGCGCAAAAAACGTCAAAAATGACGCAACTTCCGGTGACACGTATGACGCCGGAAATAACAAAGAAATTTTTTTTGCGCCAAAAAAGTCTGCACCAAGAATGACGCAATAAAATGAAGCATTTTCAGCCCCCGCGAGCCTAACAGCCCACAGGAAAAAAGTCAAATTTTAAGGTAAGAAAAAAATTTATTATTCAAATGCATTATCCCAAATAATGAAACTGACTGTCTGAAATAAGGAATATTGAACATCCTGAATCAAGGCAAATAAATGTTTGAACACAAATATTTAGAACGTTATATAAAAGTGCCCAACCATAGCTTAGAGTGTCACAAAAATAAGACTTACTTACCCCAGGACACTCATCTACATGTAGTAGAAAGCCAAACCAGTACTGAAACGAGAATCAGCAGAGGTAATGGTATATATAAGAGTATATCGTCGATCTGAAAAGGGAGGTAAGAGATGAATCTCTATGACCGATAACAGAGAACCTATGAAATAGACCCCGTAGAAGGAGATCATTGAATTCAAATAGGCAATACTCTCTTCGCATCCCTCTGACATTCACTGCACGCTGAGAGGAAAATTGGGCTCCAACCTGCTGCGGAGCGCATATCAACGTAGAATCTAGCACAAACTTACTTCACCACCTCCACGGGAGGCAAAGTTTGTAAAACTGATTTGTGGGTGTGGTGAGGGGTGTATTTATAGGCATTTTGAGGTTTGGGAAACTTTGCCCCTCCTGGTAGGAATGTATATCCCATACGTCACTAGCTCATGGACTCTTGCTAATTACATGAAAGAAATATATATATATATATATATATATATATATATATATATATAGAGAGAGAGAGAGAGAGAGATATATAGAGATGGAGATATATATAGAGATAGAGATATATAGAGATAGAGATATATATAGATATATATATATTAGATATATATAGATATATATATTAGATATATATAGATATATATATATAGATAGAGATCTATATATAGATATAGATATATAGATATATAGTGTGTGGACTGGGTGCACATCCTGTGTCACTGCAAAAGTCATGGGCCTGGGCACTCCCAAGCACTCTGACAGCAGCACAGCTTGACTCTGACAGTTAAACCCCCAGCCCAGCCTGGGTGCAAAGCAAAAATATTAACACCACATAGAAAGACTGACACTCTCTTGCAAGCACACAGCTAGACAAAAAAACAAAATAGAATAGTTACAGCATTTGGCCAAAAAGTGACAGGCCCAGGGCCACGACAAGCTCTTTTCCTCCCTGGGTAACCTAAAGCCATACAATACTACATGCCTTCAACCAAACAGATACAAACACAGGCCTTTCATTATTTCCCTATACACATACAGATCAAGTTAATGGACTACACTTTAAAATCGAACCAGGTACATATATCCCTTGTCGCTACAAAACTCACAGCCCTGGGTACTCACCAGCATTTACAGACAGCTGTAGAGTTCTCAGTGACTCAGGCAACAGACCAGCGTAGGTACAAAGCACTTTGGAAAAATTTATTTTCATACTGCAAAGTGCCTTTATTTGCTTTCTGGAAATATGTAATGAAAAATAAAATGCTGATTAGAGAAAGAAACATACTCATGCCCACTGATCTCGGAGATTGAGATCAGAAGCATGAAATCAAATTAAGTTTAATGCAAAGAATGTTGAGATTTTCTCATTTCTAAGACTGTAAATAGCCTGGTTAAATAAAATAAAAAAATTAAAATACCTCAAATCTAGTGAACTGACCATTATAGCTAAAAAATCTTCCTCACATATTGGCCTGTGTGGTTGCACAGTTTACAGTACAGCACATGATCCGCAAACTAACAGCAGCTCTGTCATTGTCATTAATATCCAAACATTAGAGGTAATTTATTTAAACAAAATGTCTTGCAGCAGCTCTCAGGTAATAAGCTGTTCTGACTTCACAGTATCAGATATATTAACACTAACCATTCTATTTAGTATTATTTTGAAATTCATTATTAGCAGTTTTGTGTTCATAGTAAAAGCTGACAAAAAACAGTCAATGGAATGTGTAATAAGAGGCATTAAAAAGGACAAATTGTGTAGAGTTGAAAAAAGAAAATTACTACTTAATTGTGATCTAAGAACTGAAATGAAAATTCTGACTAATTTAGCAAACATGAACAATCGTAAGGTAAAAAAAACAGCTGGTATCAGTACCTGAAACACTGCAAGAAACTTTCTAAAATGCCACTTTATTAACATTGAGTAAAAACAGACTTGGCTTATTTCAGATAAACTCCTGAGTCTTGGTGCTATCAAACAATACAAAAAGTCCAAAGCATTCTTGTTATAACTGACAGTTAAAAACAACCAATAGGCAAAGGAGGACACTTGGGAGTTGCTTACTGGCTCATGTAGTTATAAAGTAAAGGGAAACAGTCTGTCAACTTATACCTGCTGGATTTTTTTTTGCATTTCTGATCTCCCTTGCTGACATTGATGGAAATTTACACCCTGATGATCAATACATCATCAGACCTACGAGATATTTCATTTTTAGCCTCTTCAGTCTCACAATCTGTAGGCCTGGCTATATATTAAAAAAATCCTCTCTGTTCCGACAAGTGCTGATGAGTCTCACATATAAAATAGGGATCACAGCTTCAGCAAAAGCCTGCAAACACAGCCACTCACCTGTGACCTATGTATTTGGACTGTGCATATGTAAACTTTTATAGTGAGTTTGGTGGGGGTTTTAGGTCAAATTGTAATAATTATAAGATAATGTTAGGTCCCTTTAATCCCTAAGTGACCACAACACTTTTAAATTTTCTTACCGTTTGGGACCAGGGCTATTTTTACATTTCTGCAATGTTTATGTTTAGCTGTAATTTTCCTCTTACTCATTTTACTGTACCCTCCACATATTATATACCGTTTTTTCTAGACATTAAATGGACTTTCTAAAGATACCATTATTTTTATCATATCTTATAAATTACAATAAAAAAATATATAAAATATGATGAAAAAATTGGAAAAAAAACCCAACATAATTTATGTAAGATCTTACCTGATAAATTAATTTCTTTCATATTGGCAAGAGTCCATGAGCTAGTGACGTATGGGATATACAAACTGAAACAGCTGCCTGAAGAACTTTTCTACCAAAAACTGCTTCCGAAGAAACAAATACATAAAAACTGTAGAATTTAGTAAATATATGCAAAAAAAGATCAAGTTGCTGCTTTGCAAATATGATCAGCTGAAGCTTCATTCTTAAAAGTCCACAAAGTTGAGACGGATCTAGTAGAATGAGCTGTAATTCTCTGAAGCGGGGCCTGACCCGACTTCAAATAAGCCTGATGAATCAAAAGCTTTAACCAAGATGCTAAGGAAATGGCAGAAGCCTTCTGACCTTTCCAAGAACCAGAAAACTAATATACTAGAAGTCTTCCTGAAATCTTTAATAGCTTCAACATAATATTTCAAAGCTCTTACAACATCCAAAGAATGTAAGGATCTCTCCAAAGAATTCTTAGGATTAGGACACAAAGAAGGGACAACAATTTCTCTATTAATGTTGTTAGAATTCACAACCTTAGGTAGAAATTTAAATGAAGTCGGTAAAACTGCCTTATCCTGATGGAAAATCAAAAAAGGAGATTCACAAGAAAGAGCAAATAATTCGGAAACTCTTCTAGCAGAAGAGATGGCCAAAAGGAACAACAATTTCCAAGAAAGTAGTTTAATGTCCAAAGAATGCATAGGCTCAAACAGAGGAGCCTGTAAAGCCTTCAAAACCAAATTAAGACTCCAAGGAGGAGAGATTGACTTAATAACAGGCTTGATATGGACCAAAGCCTGTACCAAACAGTGTATGTCTAGAAGCTTAGCAATCTTTCTGTGAAATAAAACAAAGAGCAGAGATTTGTCCCTTCAAGGAACTTACAGACAAACCTTTATCCAAACCATTCTGAAGAAACTGTAAATTTCTAGGAATTCTAAAAGAATGCCAGGAGAATTTATGAGAAGAACACCATGAAATATAAGTCTTCCAAACTCGATAATAAATCTTCTTAGAAATAGATTTACGAGCCTGCAACATAGAATTAATTACTGAGTCAGAGAAACCTCTATGACTAAGCACTAAGCATTCAATTTCCATACCTTTACATTTAATGATTTGAGATCCTGATTGAAAAACGGACCTTGAGACAGAAGGTCGGGTCTTAAAGGAAGTGGCCAATGTTGGCAACTGGACATCCGAACAAGATCCGCATACCAAACCTTGTGAGGCCATGCTGGAGCTACCAGCAACACAAATGATTGTTCCATGATGATCTTGGAGATAACTCTTGGAAGAAGAACTAGAGGCGGGAAAATATAAGCAGGTTGGTAACACCAAGGAACTGCTAATGCATCCACTGCCTCCGCCTGAGGATCCTTAGACATGGACAGGTACCTGGGAAGTTTCTTGTTTAGATGAGATGCCATCAGATCCATTTCTGGAAGACCCCACATCTGAACAATTTGAGAACACACATCTGGGTGGATTGAGACCACTCTCCCGGATGTAAAGTCTGACGACTAAGATAATCCGCTTCCCAATTGTCTATACCTGGGATATGAACCACAGAAATTAGACAGGAGCTGGATTCTGCCCAAACAAGTATCCAAGATACTTCTTTCATAGCTTGAAAACTGAGTCCCACCCTGATTGACATATGCCACAGTTGTGATATTGTCTGTCTGAAAACAAATGAATGGTTCTTTCTTCAATAGAGGTCAAAACTGAAGAGACTTGAGAATCGCACAGAGTTCAAAATATTTATTGGTAATCTTGCCTCTTGAGATTTCCAAACCCCTTGTGCTGTCAGAGATCTCCAAACAGTTCCCCAACCTGAAAGACTCACATCTGTTGTGATCACAGTCCAGGTTGGACGAACAAAAGAGGCCCCTAGAACAATACGATGGTGATCTAACCACCAAGTCAGAGATAGTCTAACATTGGGATTTAAGGATATTAATTGGGATATCCTTGTATAACCATTGGTTCAGCAAATAAAGCTGGAGAGGTCTCATATGAAAACGAGCAAAGGGGATCGTGTCCGATGCTGCAGTCATGAGACCTAAAACTTCCATGCACATAGCTACTGAAAGGAATGACTGAGACTGAAGGTTTCCGACAGGCTGCAACCAATTTCAAACGTCTCTTGTCCGTTAGAGACAAAGTCATGGACACTGAATCTATCTGGAAACCTAAAAAGGATACCCTTGTCTGAGGAATCAATGAACTTTTTGGTAAATTGATCCTTCAACCATGTTTTTGAAGAAACACTAGTTGATTCGTATGAAATTCTGCAGAACGTAAAGACTGAGCAAGTACCTGTAACGGAAGCTTCCGCTACTTTTGTACTTGGAGAGGACTGCAGGCCAGCCTCCTCCCCAATGACTATGGACCCAGGAACTTGAGGGGATTCTATGATTTGTGCCCAGGGTATATTTGGTGTACTTTTACCCTGGATTCAGGTTTACACAGTTTCCATGAATTCCCAAAGACTATAAGAACTGAAGGGCCTTGAAGATTCCTGTGTTTTGTTGGAGTATAAGGTGACAGCCCAATCCAGCATTGTCTTCTACAACCCCCCCCCCCCCCCCGCTAGACTCAGAGACTCAAT
Organism: Bombina bombina; assembly: GCF_027579735.1. NCBI lineage: Eukaryota > Metazoa > Chordata > Amphibia > Anura > Bombinatoridae > Bombina > Bombina bombina. The sequence continues at coordinate 680,031,644 of NC_069502.1, read as the reverse complement.
GTTTGAGCTAATTGAAACCTCCTGCTCTAATGCTGGGACCCCCTGTTGTTATCTAGTCTAGGTGTGAAGTGTCTCTGTTATTGTGTGAGTCATCCATTGTCCTTTGGTAAGTTAGGATGGGATTAGAATCTTGTTTAACTAACCATTGTCTGATGTTTGTCTCATTGTATAATATTTTTATATTGATTATGTAGTAAATACCCCCCATTTGTTGGAAATGTATAAAAGCTGTGTTTTCTGTGCAATAAAGCAGTTCCTATTTTGACCCTCAAGCATTCAGTCTTGGCTAATGTTCTTGGGGGTAGCTATAACAACGTGCAGCTGCCGTTACTCTAATAGCGGAAGGTATCCAGTGGAGGTTCATGGGTTGGCGTTTGGTGGGAGGAAGCCGACTTTAGTGGGTATACCCAGTCTGGGGTACCAAGACCCGCTACAGTACCAAGATATCGTCCAAATAAGGAAACACCCCAATACCCCGCTCTCTGATTACAGAGAGTAGGGCCCTGAGATCCTTTGAAAAACATAATTTATGTAAGAACTTACCTGATAAATTCATTTCTTTCATATTGGCAAGAGTCCATGAGCTAGTGACGTATGGGATATACAATCCTACTAGGAGGGGCAGTTTCCCAAACCTCAAAATGCCTATAAATACACCCCTCACCACACCCACAATTCAGATTAACGAATAGCCAAGTAGTGGGGTGATAAAGAAAGGAGTAGAAAGCATCAACAAAGGAAATTTGGAAATAATTGTGCTTTATACAAAAAATCATAACCACCATAAAAAACATAATTTATGTAAGAACTTACCTGATAAATTCATTTCTTTCATATTAACAAGAGTCCATGAGCTAGTGACGTATGGGATATACATTCCTACCAGGAGGGGCAAAGTTTCCCAAACCTTAAAATGCCTATAAATACACCCCTCACCACACCCACAAATCAGTTTAACGAATAGCCAAGAAGTGGGGTGATAAGAAAAAAAGTGCGAAGCATATAAAATAAGGAATTGGAATAATTGTGCTTTATACAAAAAAATCATAACCACCACAAAAAAGGGTGGGCCTCATGGACTCTTGTTAATATGAAAGAAATGAATTTATCAGGTAAGTTCTTACATAAATTATGTTTTCTTTCATGTAATTAACAAGAGTCCATGAGCTAGTGACGTATGGGATAATGACTACCCAAGATGTGGATCTTTCCACACAAGAGTCACTAGAGAGGGAGGGATAAAATAAAGACAGCCAATTCCTGCTGAAAATAATCCACACCCAAAATAAAGTTTAACAAAAAACATAAGCAGAAGATTCAAACTGAAACCGCTGCCTGAAGAACTTTTCTACCAAAAACTGCTTCAGAAGAAGAAAATACATCAAAATGGTAGAATTTAGTAAAAGTATGCAAAGAGGACCAAGTTGCTGCTTTGCAGATCTGGTCAACCGAAGCTTCATTCCTAAACGCCCAGGAAGTAGATACTGACCTAGTAGAATGAGCTGTAATTCTTTGAGGCGGAATTTTACCCGACTCAACATAGGCAAGATGAATTAAAGATTTCAACCAAGATGCCAAAGAAATGGCAGAAGCTTTCTGGCCTTTCCTAGAACCGGAAAAGATAACAAATAGACTAGAAGTCTTACGGAAAGATTTCGTAGCTTCAACATAATATTTCAAAGCTCTAACAACATCCAAAGAATGCAATGATTTCTCCTTAGAATTCTTAGGATTAGGACATAATGAAGGAACCACAATTTCTCTACTAATGTTGTTGGAATTCACAACTTTAGGTAAAAATTCAAAAGAAGTTCGCAACACCGCCTTATCCTGATGAAAAATCAGAAAAGGAGACTCACACGAAAGAGCAGATAATTCAGAAACTCTTCTAGCAGAAGAGATGGCCAAAAGGAACAAAACTTTCCAAGAAAGTAATTTAATGTCCAATGAATGCATAGGTTCAAACGGAGGAGCTTGAAGAGCTCCCAGAACCAAATTCAAACTCCAAGGAGGAGAAATTGACTTAATGACAGGTTTTATACGAACCAAAGCTTGTACAAAACAATGAATATCAGGAAGAATAGCAATCTTTCTGTGAAAAAGAACAGAAAGAGCGGAGATTTGTCCTTTCAAAGAACTTGCGGACAAACCCTTATCTAAACCATCCTGAAGAAACTGTAAAATTCTCGGTATTCTAAAAGAATGCCAAGAAAAATGATGAGAAAGACACCAAGAAATATAAGTCTTCCAGACTCTATAATATATCTCTCGAGATACAGATTTACGAGCCTGTAACATAGTATTAATCACGGAGTCAGAGAAACCTCTATGACCAAGAATCAAGCGTTCAATCTCCATACCTTTAAATTTAAGGATTTCAGATCCGGATGGAAAAAAGGACCTTGTGACAGAAGGTCTGGTCTTAACGGAAGAGTCCATGGCTGGCAAGATGCCATCCGGACAAGATCCGCATACCAAAACCTGTGAGGCCATGCCGGAGCTATTAGCAGAACAAACGAGCATTCCCTCAGAATCTTGGAGATTACTCTTGGAAGAAGAACTAGAGGTGGAAAGATATAGGCAGGATGATACTTCCAAGGAAGTGATAATGCATCCACTGCCTCCGCCTGAGGATCCCGGGATCTGGACAGATACCTGGGAAGTTTCTTGTTTAGATGAGAGGCCATCAGATCTATCTCTGGAAGCCCCCACAATTGAACAATCTGAAGAAATACCTCTGGGTGAAGAGACCATTCGCCCGGATGCAACGTTTGGCGACTGAGATAATCCGCTTCCCAATTGTCTACACCTGGGATATGAACCGCAGAGATTAGACAGGAGCTGGATTCCGCCCAAACCAAAATTCGAGATACTTCTTTCATAGCCAGAGGACTGTGAGTCCCTCCTTGATGATTGATGTATGCCACAGTTGTGACATTGTCTGTCTGAAAACAAATGAACGATTCTCTCTTCAGAAGAGGCCAAAACTGAAGAGCTCTGAAAACTGCACGGAGTTCCAAGATATTGATCGGTAATCTCACCTCCTGAGATTCACAAACTCCTTGTGCCGTCAGAGATCCCCACACAGCTCCCCAACCTGTGAGACTTGCATCTGTTGAAATTACAGTCCAGGTCGGAAGAACAAAAGAAGCCCCCTGAATTAAACGATGGTGATCTGTCCACCACGTTAGAGAGTGCCGAACAATCGGTTTTAAAGATATTAATTGATATATCTTCGTGTAATCCCTGCACCATTGGTTCAGCATACAGAGCTGAAGAGGTCGCATGTGAAAACGAGCAAAGGGGATCGCGTCCGATGCAGCAGTCATAAGACCTAGAATTTCCATGCATAAGGCTACCGAAGGGAATGATTGAGACTGAAGGTTTCGACAGGCTGTAATCAATTTTAGACGTCTCTTGTCTGTTAAAGACAAAGTCATGGACACTGAATCTATCTGGAAACCCAGAAAGGTTACCCTTGTTTGAGGAATCAAAGAACTTTTTGGTAAATTGATCCTCCAACCATGATCTTGAAGAAACAACACAAGTCGATTCGTATGAGACTCTGCTAAATGTAAAGACGGAGCAAGTACCAAGATATCGTCCAAATAAGGAAATACCACAATACCCTGTTCTCTGATTACAGACAGAAGGGCACCGAGAATCTTTGTGAAAATTCTTGGAGCTGTAGCAAGGCCAAACGGTAGAGCCACAAATTGGTAATGCTTGTCTAGAAAAGAGAATCTCAGGAACTGATAATGATCTGGATGAATTGGAATATGCAGATATGCATCCTGTAAATCTATTGTGGACATATAATTCCCTTGCTGAACAAAAGGCAATATAGTCCTTACAGTTACCATCTTGAACGTTGGTATCCTTACATAACGATTCAATAATTTTAGATCCAGAACTGGTCTGAAGGAATTCTCCTTCTTTGGTACAATGAAGAGATTTGAATAAAACCCCATCCCCTGTTCCGGAACTGGAACTGGCATAATTACTCCAGCCAACTCTAGATCTGAAACACAATTCAGAAATGCTTGAGCTTTCACTGGATTTACTGGGACATGGGAAAGAAAAAATCTCTTTGCAGGAGGTCTCATCTTGAAACCAATTCTGTACCCTTCTGAAACAATGTTCTGAATCCAAAGATTGTGAACAGAATTGATCCAAATTTCTTTGAAAAAACGTAACCTGCCCCCTACCAGCTGAACTGGAATGAGGGCCGTACCTTCATGTGAACTTAGAAGCAGGCTTTGCCTTTCTAGCAGGCTTGGATTTATTCCAGACTGGAGATGGTTTCCAAACTGAAACTGCTCCTGAGGACGAAGGATCAGGCTTTTGTTCTTTGTTGAAACGAAAGGAACGAAAACGATTGTTAGCCCTGTTTTTACCTTTAGACTTTTTATCCTGTGGTAAAAAAGTTCCTTTCCCACCAGTAACAGTTGAAATAATAGAATCCAACTGAGAACCAAATAATTTGTTTCCCTGGAAAGAAATGGAAAGTAGAGTTGATTTAGAAGCCATATCAGCATTCCAAGTCTTAAGCCATAAAGCTCTTCTGGCTAAGATAGCCAGAGACATAAATCTAACATCAACTCTAATAATATCAAAAATGGCATCACAGATGAAATTATTAGCATGCTGGAGAAGAATAATAATATCATGAGAATCACGATTTGTTACTTGTTGCGCTAGAGTTTCCAACCAAAAAGTTGAAGCTGCAGCAACATCAGCCAATGATATAGCAGGTCTAAGAAGATTACCTGAACATAGATAAGCTTTTCTTAGAAAAGATTCAATTTTTCTATCTAAAGGATCTTTAAACGAGGTACCATCTGACGTAGGAATGGTAGTACGTTTAGCAAGGGTAGAAATAGCCCCATCAACTTTAGGGATTTTGTCCCAAAATTCTAACCTGTCAGGCGGAACAGGATATAATTGCTTAAAACGTTTAGAAGGAGTAAATGAATTACCCAATTTATCCCATTCCTTAGCAATTACTGCAGAAATAGCATTAGGAACAGGAAAGACTTCTGGAATAACCGCAGGAGCTTTAAAAACCTTATCCAAACGTATAGAATTAGTATCAAGAGGACTATAATCCTCTATTTCTAAAGCAATTAGTACTTCTTTAAGTAAAGAGCGAATAAATTCCATCTTAAATAAATATGAAGATTTATCAGCATCAATCTCTGAGATAGAATCCTCTGAACCAGAAGAGTCCAAAGAATCAGAATGATGGTGTTCATTTAAAAATTCATCTGTAGAGAGAGAAGATTTAAAAGACTTTTTACGTTTACTAGAAGGAGAAATAACAGACAAAGCCTTCTTTATGGATTCAGAAACAAAATCTCTTATGTTATCAGGAACATTCTGCACCTTAGATGTTGAGGGAACTGCAACAGGCAATGGTACATCACTAAAGGAAATATTATCTGCTTTAACAAGTTTGTCATGACAATTATTACAAACAACAGCTGGAGGAATAGCTACCAAAAGTTTACAGCAGATACACTTAGCTTTGGTAGATCCAGCAGGCAGTGGTTTTCCTGTAGTATCTTCTGGCTCAGATGCAACGTGAGACATCTTGCAATATGTAAGAGAAAAAACAACATATAAAGCAAAATAGATCAAATTCCTTATAAGACAGTTTCAGGAATGGGAAAAAAATGCCAAACATCAAGCTTCTAGCAACCAGAAGCAAATGAAAAATGAGACTGAAATAATGTGGAGACAAAAGCGACGCCCATATTTTTTGGCGCCAAATAAGACGCCCACATTATTTGGCGCCTAAATGCTTTTGGCGCCAAAAATGACGCCACATCCGGAACGCCGACATTTTTGGCGCAAAATAACGTCAAAAATGACGCAACTTCCGGCGACACGTATGACGCCGGAAACGGAAAAGAATTTTTGCGCCAAAAAAGTCCGCGCCAAGAATGACACAATAAAATGAAGCATTTTCAGCCCCCGCGAGCCTAACAGCCCACAGGGAAAAAAGTCAAATTTTTGAGGTAAGAAAAAATATGATAATTTAAAGCATAATCCCAAATATGAAACTGACTGTCTGGAAATAAGGAAAGTTGAACATTCTGAGTCAAGGCAAATAAATGTTTGAATACATATATTTAGAACTTTATAAATAAAGTGCCCAACCATAGCTTAGAGTGTCACAGAAAATAAGACTTACTTACCCCAGGACACTCATCTACATGTTTGTAGAAAGCCAAACCAGTACTGAAACGAGAATCAGTAGAGGAAATGGTAAATATAAGAGTATATCGTCGATCTGAAAAGGGAGGTAAGAGATGAATCTCTACGACCGATAACAGAGAACCTTATGAAATAGACCCCGTAGAAGGAGATCACTGCATTCAATAGGCAATACTCTCCTCACATCCCTCTGACATTCACTGCACGCTGAGAGGAAAACCGGGCTCCAACTTGCTGCGGAGCGCATATCAACGTAGAATCTAGCACAAACTTACTTCACCACCTCCCTTGGAGGCAAAGTTTGTAAAACTGATTTGTGGGTGTGGTGAGGGGTGTATTTATAGGCATTTTAAGGTTTGGGAAACTTTGCCCCTCCTGGTAGGAATGTATATCCCATACGTCACTAGCTCATGGACTCTTGTTAATTACATGAAAGAAAGGGTGGGCCTCATGGACTCTTGCCAATATGAAAGAAATGAATTTTCTTGTTTAGATGAGAGGCCATCAGATCTATTTCTGGAAGACCTCACATCTTAACAATCTGAGAAAACACATCCGGATGGAGAGACCACTCCCCCGGATGTAAAGTCTGACGACTGAGATAATCCACCTCCCAATTGTCTACACCTGGGATATGCACCGCAGAGATAAGACAGGAGCTAGATTCCGCCCAAACAAGTAAGAAACTTTTTTGAGGAACAACATAATAATCAAAGATGCGACAGTTTAATTATCTAAGAAACAGGAGAGATTATCCCACAAATCCAAACAGAGAGAAGATATTTTGAATATGAGCAAAGAGAGAGGTATGAACCCTACAGATATGGGGAAAACTATCGTTACCATCAAGAAGGCAGACATTTTGATGCACCAAGAAATTACTATAAAAGGTATGACAATCACTTTGAAAATAAGACCTCATTTGATACTCCAAGGTGGGAAAAAAGATATTTAGAATCTAGAGATGAATCGGATAATAGGAAACAAAAAGATCAAAAAGAACGAGGAAAGACAACTACATATAAAGAGAACTGAATTGAGGACAGAACCATCGACATTAACTAAGACATATACCATACATTCACCTTCCTCTCCTTTTTTAGAGGTAGATTGTTACCAATACAAAGGAAAAGAGCAAAATCAATCGATAACAAGGGCAAAAACAAGACCCATTGAGGGAGAAGAGGAGGTGCCAAAATAAATATCAATCCTATAAAGTCTGATGACAAGGAAGAGGGAAACAATGGAGGAATATTCAATCTGAGTTCATATGAACTAAATGAAGATGAAAAAATCTGTTCTCAAATTCGGGCTCTCTTTTGCTCCATCGAGAAGCCTTGATAAATTCACTACTTTCATGAATACGAAAGAATTTATCAGAAAACTAACCCTCAAAAGATTTTTTCTAAGACCTCCATTAGAGAGGATGGGATATGAGTCTAATGAATCTGAAAGCCTAAAAGGTAGCTGATAACTACAAACACACAGAACTAAGGCCGAAATAAACATTCTATCCTATGACTCATAAAGGGACGGCAATCGAAGCGTTTGAAACAGTAGTATGCAGAGAAATACGCAACATAAGTTCTAAAAAATTGAAAAACAAGAAACAAAATCTATCAGAGAAACAGCTGGAAACTATCAAGAATTTGGAACACAATCAGAACCTGACTGTAAAATCTGCCGATAAAGGCGGAGGGATTGTAGTCATGAATAGAGATGACTATGAAGCAGAGAACAGACATATCCATAGTGACAATAACACATACTATAGACTAAAAAAAAAACCCAGTGGAAACATTTAAAGAAAAACTAGAAAGACTGCTGAAGAAGGCCAAGGAAGAAGGGATATTAAATGACAAAGAATACAAATACATAAGTATAAGTCATCCAGTAACTCTGGTATTATACCACCTTCCAAAGATCCATAAATCCCTCCAAAACCCACCAGGAAGACCAATAATCTCCGAGATAGGGTCATTAAGCAGCAATTTATCGGAATATGTGGATAAACATCTGCAAAAACACGTGAGACAACTTCCTTCCTTCTTGAGAGATTCTACCCAGATATTAAGTCTTCTGGAAGAGCTGACATGGGAAAAACAATTTATGTAAGAACTTACCTGATAAATTCATTTCTTACCATGAGCTAGTGACATATGGGATATACAATCCTACCAGGAGAAGCAAAGTTTCCCAAACCTCAAAATGCCTATAAATACACCCCTCATCACACCCACAATTCAGTTTAGCAAATAGCCAAGCAGTGGGGTGATAAAGAAAGGAGTAGAAAGCATCAACAAAGGAAATTTGGAAATAATTGTGCTTTATACAAAAAATCATAACCACCATAAAAAGGGTGGGCCTCATGGACTCTTGCCAATATGAAAGAAATGAATTTATCAGGTAAGTTCTTACATAAATTATGTTTTCTTTCATGTAATTGGCAAGAGTCCATGAGCTAGTGACATATGGGATATCAATACCCAAGATGTGGAGTCTTCCACTCATGAGTCACTAGAGAGGGAGGGAATAAAAATAAAAACAGCCATATTCCGCTGAAAAAATTAACCCACAACCCAAAAAAATAAGTTTATTTCATTTTTGAAAGAAAAAAACTTAAAAAAAAAGCAGAAGAATCAAACTGAAACAGCTGCCTGAAGAACTTTTCTACCAAAAACTGCTTCCGAAGAAGCAAATACATCAAAATGGTAGAATTTAGTAAATGTATGTAGAGAGGACCAAGTCGCCGCTTTGCAAATCTGATCAACTGAAGCTTCATTCTTAAAAGCCCAGGAAGTGGAGACTGATCTAGTAGAATGAGCTGTAATTCTCTGAGGTGGGGCCTGACCCGACTCCAAATAAGCTTGATGAATCAAAAGTTTCAACCAAGAAGCCAAGGAAATAGCAGAAGTCTTCTGACCTTTCCTAGGACCAGAAAATAAAACAAATAGACTGGAAGTCTTCCTGAAATCTTTAGTAGCTTCCATATATTATTTCAAAGCTCTTACCACATCCAAAGAATGTAAGGATCTTTCCAAAGAATTCTTAGGATTAGGACACAAGGAAGGGACAACAATTTCTCTACTAATGTTGTTAGAATTTACAACCTTAGGTAAAAATTGAAAAGAAGTCCGCAAAACTGCCTTATCCTGATGAAAAATCAGAAAAGGAGACTCACAAGAAAGAGCAGATAGCTCAGAAACTCTTCTAGCAGAAGAGATAGCCAAAAGAAACAACACTTTCCAAGAAAGTAGTTTAATGTCCAAAGAATGCATAGGCTCAAATGGAGGAGCCTGTAAAGCCTTCAGAACCAAAATTAAGACTCCAAGGAGGAGAAATTGATTTAATGACAGGCTTAATACGAAATAAAGCCTGTACAAAACAGTGAATATCAGGAAGTATAGCAATCTTTCTGTGAAATAAAACAGAAAGAGCGGAGATTTGACCTTTCAAGGAACTTGCAGACAAACCCTTATCCAAACCATCCTGAAGGAACTGTAAAATTCTAGGAATTCTAAAAGAATGCCAGGAGAATTTATAAGAACACCATGAAATGTAAGTCTTCCAAACTCTATAATAAATCTTTATAGAGACAGATTTACAAGCTTGTAACATGGTATTAATCACTGAGTCAGAGAAACCTCTATGACTTAGAACTAAGCGTTCAATTTCCATACCTTCAAATTTAATGATTTGAGATCCTGATGGAAAAACGGACCTTGAGATAGTAGGTCCGGCCGTAACAGAAGTGGCCAAGGCGGGCAACTGGACATCCGAACCAGATCCGCATACCAAAACCTGTGTGGCCATGCTGGAGCCACCAGCAACACAAAAGACAGTTCCATGATGATTTTGGAGATCACTCTTGGAAGGAGAACTAGAGGCAGGAAGATGTAAGCAGGATGATAACACCAAGGAAGTGTCAGTGCATCCACTGCTTCCGCCTGAACATCCCTGGACCTGGACAGGTATCTGGGAAGTTTCTTGTTTAGATGAGAGGCCATGAGATATATCTCTGGAAGACCCCACATCTGAACAATCTGAGAAAACACATCTGGATGGAGAGACCACTCCCCTGGATGTAAAGTCTGGCGGCTGAGATAATCCGCCTCCCAATTGGCTACACCTGGGATATGCACCGCAGAGATTAGACAGGAGCTGTATTCCGCCCAGGCAAGTATCCGAGATACTTCTTTCATAGCTTGGGGACTGTGAGTCCCACCCTGATGATTGACATAAGCCACAGTTGTGATATTGTCTGTCTGAAAAAAATGAACTGTTCTCTCTTTAGCAGAGGCCAAAACTGAAGAGCCCTGAGAATTGCACGGAGTTCTAAAATATTTATTGGTAATCTCGCCTCTTGAGATTTCCAAACCCCTTGTGCTGTCAGAGATCCCCAAACAGCTCCCCAACCTGAAAGACTTGCATCTGTTGAGATCACAGTCCAGGTTGGCCAAACAAAAGAAGCCCCTTGAACCAAACGATGGTGATCTATCCACCATGTCAGAGATTGTCGTACATTGGGATTCAAGAATATTAAATGTGATATCTTTGTATAATCCCTACACCATTGATTCAGCATGCAAAGCTGTAGAGGTCTCATGTGAAAACGAGCAAAGGGGATCATGTCCGATGCTGCAGTCATGAGACCTAAAAACTTCCATGCACATAGCCACTGAAGGGAATAACTGAAGGTGCCGGCATGCTGCGACCAATTTTAAACGTCTCTTGTCTGTTAGAGACAGAGTCATGGAATCTATCTGGAAGCCTAAAAAGGTGACCCTTGTCTGAGGAATCAAGAAACTTTTTGGTAAATTGATCCTCCAACCATGTTTCCGAAGAAACAACACTAGTTGATTTGTGTGAGATTCTGCAGTATATAAAGACTGAGCTAGTACCAAATAAGGAAACACCGCAATACCATTTTCTCCGATTACAGATAGTAGGGCACCCAGAACCTTTGAAAAGATTATTGGAGCTGTTGCTAGGCCAAATGGAAGAGCAACAAATTGGTAATGCTTGTCTAGAAAAGAGAATCTCAGAAACTGATAGTGTTCTGGATGAATCGGAATATGAAGGTATGCATCCTGCAAGTCTATTGTGGACATATAATGTCCTTGCTGAAAAAAAGGCAGAATAGTCCTTATAGTCACCATCTTGAAAGTTGGTACTCTTACATAACGATTCAAAATTTTCAGATCCAGAACTGGTCTGAATAAATTTTCTTTCCTTGGTACAATGAATAGGTTTGAATAAAACCCCAAACCTTGTTCCTGAGGAGGAAATGGCATGATTACCCCTGAAGACTCCAGGTCTGAAACACACTTCAGAAAAGCTTGACCTTTTACTGGATTTATAGGGATGTGTTAGAGAAAAAAATCTTCTCACAGGAGGTCTTACTTTGAATCCTATTCGATACCCCTGAGAGACAATGCTCTGAATCCAATGATTTTGGACAGATTTTATCCAAAAATCCTTGAAAAACCTTAAACTGCCCCCTACCAGCTGAGCTGGAATGAGGGCCGCACCTTCATGCGGACTTAGGGGCAGACTTTGGTTTCCTAAATGGCTTGGATTTATTCCAATTTGAGGAAGGCTTCCAACTGGAAGCAGATTCCTTGGGAGGAGGATTGAGTTTTTGTTCCTTATTCTGATGAAAGGAACGAAAACAGTTAGAAACCTTAGATTTACCCTTAGGTTTTTTATCCTGAGGCAGAGAAACTCCTGTTCCTCCAGTGATAGTTGAAATAATAGAATCCAACTGAGAACCAAATAAATTATTACCTTGGAAAGAAAGAGATAGTAATCTAGATTTAGATGTCATATCAGCATTCCAAGATTTAAGCCACAAAGCTCTTCTAGCTAATACAGCTAAAGACATGGATTTAACATCAATTTTGATAATATAAAAAATGGCATCACAAATAAAATTATTAGCATGTTGCAGTAAGCGAGTAATGCTAGATATGTCAGGATCCAATTCTCGTTGTGCTAAATTCTCCAACCAAAAAGTTGAGGCAGCCGCAACATCAGCCAAAGAAATAGCAGGTCTGAGAAGATGACCTGAATATAAATAGGCCTTCCTTAGATAGAATTCAAGCTTCCTATCTAAAGGATCCTTAAAGGAAGTACTATCTTCAATAGGAATAGTGGTACGTTTAGCAAGAGTAGAAATAGCCCCATCAACTTTGTGGACTTTTTTCCCAAAACTTTATAGATTTTGCTGGTAAAGGATACAATTTTTTAAACCTTGAAGAAGGAATAAAAGAAGTACCTGGCTTATTCCATTCCCTAGAAATCATATCAGAAATAGCCTCAGGAATAGGAAAAACCCCTGGGGAAACCACAGGAGGTTTAAAAACAGCATTTAAACATTTATTAGACTGAACGTCAATAGGACTGGTTACCTCAATATCCAAAGTAATTAACACTTCTTTTAATAAAGAACGCATATACTCTATTTTAAATAAATAAGTAGATTTGTCAGTGTCAATGTCTGAGGAAGGATCTTCTGAATCAGATAGATCCTCATCAGAAGAGGATAAATTATTATGTTGCTGGTCATTTGAAATTTCATCAGCTAAATGAGAAGTTTTAAAAGACCTTTTACGTTTATTAGAAGGTGGAAATGCAGACAAAGCCTTCAGAATAGAATCAGATACAAATTCTTTAAAATTTACAGGTATATCATGTACATTAGAAGTTGAAGGAACTGCAACTGGCAATGTACTATTACTGATGGAAACACTATCTGCATGTAAAAGTTTATCATGACAACTATTACAAATGACATTTGGTGGAATAATTTCTACACTTTTACAACAAATGCACTTAGCTTTGGTAGAACCGATGTCAGGCAACAATGTTCCAGCAGAAACTTCTGAGGCAGGACATCTTGCTCAATGTAAGAGAAAAAACATAGAAAGCAAAATTATCTATTTCCTTATATGACAGTTTCAGGAATGGGAAAAAATGCAAAAGCATAGGCCTCTGATAGAGAAAAAAGCAAGAGGCAAACATCAAAGGGGTATTGAAATAATGAAAAAAATTTGGTGCCAACGTTAAGTAAACTTTTTTGGTGCCAAAAATAACCAGAAATGACACACTCGCGTCACTAATGACGCCGCCGTGTGAAATGACGAAGTTGCGTCATAAACGTCTTTTTCCGCGCCAAAAAAATTTTGCGCCAAGAATGACGCAATAAAGTTTAGGCCTAATACCCGCAATAGCAAGAAGTAGTCAACTGAAAAAAAAGACTAAACCCCAGGTAAGAAATACATTTCTTAAAATGTTTTAATTCCCCAAATATGAAACTGACAGTCTGCTGAAGGAAATACATGAACCTGACTCATGGCAAATATAAGTACAATACATATATTTAGAACTTTATATAAATGCATAAAGTGCCAAACCATAGCTGAGGTGTCTTAAGTAATAAAAAACATACTTACCAAAAGACACCCATCCACATATAGCAGATAGCCAAACCAGTACTAAAACAGTTATTAGTAGAGGTAATGGTAAATTGAGAGTATTTCGTCGATCTGAAAAGGGAGGTAGGAGATGAATCTCTACGACCGATAACAGAGAACCTATGAAATAGACCCCCGTTAGGGAAATTATCGTCTTCAAATAAGTGATACTCCCTTCACGTCCCTCTGACATTCGCTGTACTCTGAGAGGAATCTGGCTTCAACAATGCTTAGAAGCGCATATCAACGTAGAAATCTTAGCACAAACTTACTTCACCACCTCCATAGGAGGCAAAGTTTGTAAAACTGAATTGTGGGTGTGGTGAGGGGTGTATTTATAGGCATTTTGAGGTTTGGGAAACTTTGCCCCTCCTGGTAGGATTGTATATCCCATATGTCACTAGCTCATGGACTCTTGCCAATTACATGAAAGAAAGACTATATTTTGGCAACTTGTGATGTGACAGCATTGTACACAAGTATACTGCACGAAGATGGATTGGAAGCGGTGAAATTCTATTTAGAAAAAGACCCGGAAATTCCATCTAAACAAATCGAATTCATTCTGGATAGCATCCACTATATTCTGAATCATAATTATTTCTACCATGATGGCAAATTCTACCGACATATTTGTGGGACAGCAATGGGGACCAGATTCGTGCCGAGTTATGCCAATTTATACATGGGCAAATGGGAGGAAATATTTTGGGACTCCTGCCCAGCCAGCGCGGACCTGGTCCTTTATCGCCGATATATAGATGATATAATCATCGTATGGAAAGGGTCACAGGCAGACTTACAATATACCATTGGCGTTATGAATAAGAATACAGCCAATTTAAAGTTCACATACGAATGGAGCCATACGACACTTACATTCTTGGATCTGAATATAGAAGTAAAAGGAGGGAAATTAGAAACATCTACCCATTTTAAAAAATTGGACAGCAACAACTATGTTCACAAAACGAGCTGCCATCACAACACATGGATGAACAACATTCCGAAAGGACAGCTTCTACATATGAGGAAAAATTGCTCTGATCCATCAAAATGGGAAGAACAGGCACAAATAAAAGTTTCTGGAGACAGGCTATGAAGAGGAGATGCTGGACCAAAGAATTGAAGAGGTAAGACAAATAGAAAGAAGAAAACTTACCAACTATAAAGAGAGGAGCAAGAAGATTTAAGATGAAAAGATTCTTAACATCCCTTTAATCACAGAATACAGTGCGAATAGCAAGATCATAGAAAGAATCTTTCGAAAAGATTAGGCATTACTTAAAGACAATGATATACTGGGAGAAAAATTATCTCAGGTACTAAAGTTCGTATATAGAAAAATGAATAATTTAAAGAATAAACTGGCACCGAGTTTACAGAAGAAAAAAATCTCCAGGAACACAAGATATTTTCGGGAAAAAGGTCAAAGTCTTCTTCCCCTGTCACACTTGTAAAGCGTGCAAATGTGGAGTAAAAACGGATGAATTCCACTCTAACACTAAAGAGAAATATAAAATTGGAAACCTGATTCGTTGCCAAGATAAGGGAGTGGTCTATCTACTCCAATGTCCTTGTGACTTCCAATATATAGGATAGACATCCAGGCCATTGCGAGATAGGATAAGGGAGCACATCCTTCATATTGAAAAACTCAATATGGACACTCCATTGTATAGACATTTCTCTATGAAACATCAAGGGAATATCAACACGCTTAAATATATGGGGATTCAAAAAGTAACTAAGTACTGGGGAAGAGGCAACCACGAAAAGAAGCTATTAACAGCAGAATCCAAATGGATTTTCTATTTAGACTGTCTATACCCCAGAGGGCTAAATAATAAAGAGGATTTATCTCACCTTATAAACCTTAACTGAATCACAATAAGACATGATATAAAAATATAAAGAATTCTAAAAGTAACTTAGAGAAACTATGGGGATATGTTTAACCTTACTTATCCCTGTAGATAAGTGAACTTTTAGGGAAAGATCAAGAAATCCTGCCTAGTAAAACCCTTGGTTAGCTTCTATAATGTAATATACGTCTTGTAATACACGTCTAAACAAGTAGTATACCTAATGATCAGCTTCCCCTTTCTGTGCATGAATACCTCTCTCTATACTTATAAATTACGAATTAATATACACCCAAAAAGGGGATGTCTTTGTTGCAATATGACTCTATTCTCAACATTTTCGAACTGTTATCTGCATGTATCTTATATTTCCTGAAATCCAAAGGAAAACATCCCCAAATAAAAGTGTAATTGAGTTTATTCGAGCCTTTACGCTTAGAAATTAAGATACACGACCCTGCAACAAAAGGTTCACATATTGGAGCAAGCTAGAAATTAATTCTGTTTAAGCCATAATGAGATGGTTAAATCTAACAAAACACCTTTTTGGTGTAAACTAAGTCTGTCCACACCCCTCTATGTCTTCTGTCACTAGGTAACGTCGCATACTACACACTATAAAGTTGTAGTAATTGGATCTTTATCTTCACAAATGGGAAACAATAGATTCTATAAATCCTTTTGACTACAAGTCTTTTCTAACACAAAATACATCTACCAGGACATACTTTTTTCCTGAAATGGACATTATTAGTCCATAGGACATACTATGCAGTTATAAAAGATATTTCTATCTGATAGACTGTTTCTGTACAATTAATTAAGCAAACACTGCTTGATAACTCTACCACTACTATTAGTCCATAGGACATACTATGAAGTTACAAAATATATCTGATTGTTTCTGTAGAATTAATTAAGCAAACATTGCTTAATAATTCTATCACTATCTTCAGTGATACATTACTACCATTATTCAGTTCCCACACGTATCTGCCTGTCTAAAAGATTTATTTTTTTAAATCATTTTTTTTTAAAACATTTTCTAAAATATATATTTTTTTTTTTCAATTTTAAAGTTTCAATCTTTTACCTTAATGGGTTTAAGTATATGTTAAACATAACAAACATCAAATGTAGACATTTGAGAAAACTGACTCAAAGTTAAATCCTATAGGAGAGACTACCAGAACCTTATATTAAAAATAGAGATAAAAACATTATCATACATTGTTTAGTATAATAAACATAGAACTATTTAGCAAGAACACGCTGAGATTGTGTAACAAATACCAGACGAAACTAGCAAAATCGTCATCTATTTGAAACACTCCATCTTTGCTCTTTGGGATTGTTAATCATATCCCCAATCCGATTTTTAGCACTAAACATATGTTATTTATCAGAAAACTGTAATTTCAAACCGACCTTATTATGATAGATAGAAAATCCTTAAGCTACTTCCTTATACCCATCCAATGAAATTGAGTTTTCCACACCCCCCCTGACCTTAACTAATAGGAATCACACTCCACAATAAGCCTTTGATGAGGTTATATTTGTGTAATAAGTATCAGACGAAACTAATAAAATCGTCCTCTATTTGAAACATTACTTCTTGTCCTTTGGGATCAATAATTATAGTCCCAAACTGATTCTTAAGCAGTAAAAATATGATATAGGGGGGGCGGAGCCAACAGCCTAGGTGACTAGACGTGCAAACCTGGAGCTCCTAGGCCCGATTCTAAAAAATGATCTTTATGCCTAACAAAAGATGACTCAGAGAAGCCTGGGAACATTTATTAACTAATCCTTAGCTGAAAGTCAACTTGCCTGAGCTGAAGGTGGCATAAAGCTTGACAACTAACGACTTTACTATCCAGAAAAATAGGCCTACTCTCTCTGCTATAGACCCTAGTCGGACCCTGCAGCCCCATAAAACATGGTGGAGGATTCGGAGTCGCTACACAATTTGCTCTGAGACCTGGACCGGCAACTGTCTAGCTGTTTCCTTGACCTCTCAGCTACGCTAAAGGAGGAGAGGAGGAGATCGGATTGCACCCCCTATGATGAGAGACTTGGAGCCACGAGGGTGAAACTACCCCATAAAAAGCAGCTTGCCACACTTACCCATTTCTCTCCGCTGGGCTATATGGGCGACGAAGTTAGCACTACCCTACCTACTGATTGTGATCCGTGGCTGGGCCATCACCCTCTAGCCGCCTCGAGCGTTCCTGCGGTGCTGCAGGGAGAGAGAGTGAGATGGCCTTCTGGCCCTAAACTGTTCCTTGCAGTCGTTGAGGAGCGGTGCTTGCCACTTGCCTTCCCGGTAAGAAAGGAGAAACCAATCGAACCCCCTGCATCCTCAGAAGCAGAGGGCAGTCTAGATTTAGTGTCCACTGGTACTTCGCCCACACTTAAGGGATACAAGATAGAGGAGCGGGGAGCCAAACATACCCAGAGAGAGCAACTGGCTGATGCTCGATGGCGAAACAGGTCGCCGCTCATTTTGAGATCTGCCCGAGTACACCATAAGGCTGGAGTCGGTTAGGGCTCCAACGCTAAATAATGCCTGCATTTTGGGTGTCGACACTGGAACTGTTACTGAGACACCTCACTCCTAAGTGTTCCTCAATAGAAACCCTGATACTAAGAGACTTTATTCCGGATATGGAAGGACTCTGCTATAAATTGAAATTTTCCATCTAAGATTCGTTATAGAGATGGCTGAGTGAAGGGATTTAAGCACAACGATTGATCGATCTCCACTATATTGGATCTATATTCTCAACAGACTGCGTCTATCTACACAGTGTTAGTGTATATCCCAATCTTACAAGACTCAATCTTACACGAATGTGGTGCAGATTTGCTTAGCCTGGGTATTAGGTCAGTCCTGAATGCCTATGTAAATTGATATTATTGTGACATATATTTTCATTTATATAATTAATATACGTATTAATGTGTTTGCACCATATGTGACGCAGTGTTTTCTATTTCAGCACTGAGATGTTTCTGGATTAGGTCAGTCCTGAATGCCTATGTAAATTGCTATTATTGTGACATATATTTTTATCTATATAGTTAATACACGTATTAATGCGTTTGCACCATATGTGACACAGTGTTTTCTATCTCAGCACTGAGATGTTTCTGGCGTACTTGCATTTAGATTATATTATGTGAATACACACACCTTATTCTTTCTTTTATTGCTGCAGCGTTACTACTTCAAGTCACAGATTCTGTTTCTCTCAAGTGCACATGTTGGGACTGCTATCTTCAGTTTTACAGTGTTTGCATACCCATTTGATATGAAAGACCTTATTAAGCTCTGTATGGGATGCATGATATAATTAAAGGAGTCTTTGAGGTCATTACCTTTGCATATCTTCACAAACCCCACTAATAAGTTTGACCCATAACTATATGTGTACATGGCACCTTTGTGCACCGGCTGGGGTTCCCTAAAATTTGATATAATTCTCATTAGAAGCATGTTAGTATGCCCTATGAAACAATCTATTATACAGTTGATTCAGATATCTCAATCTTACAGTAGAATATAGACCCTGAGGCTACCCCAGTATATTAATTTATAACATAGTAAAGAGTAACACAGGGTAATGTATAATTTAGACACTAGTATATACTCTCTATATAAGTGATAGCCTTTTATAGGTCAGTTCTCCAGAGGTTTACCTTATAACCATTTTGCCTCCACCTACAATAGTCACTCTGTTTGCATCTGTTATAATCACTACCACTGCTATGTACCAACTATTTTTATGTTAGATTAATGACAGCTCTCTCACGCAAACTTATGTAGCACTGTGGCTCAAGTATTTTATAGCCACTTATTTACTGTTAATGACTACATTTTTGGCGCTTTGATGGCATATTAGTTTCAGGATTGAATTATCAAGTCAATAGCTATGATAGGGTAATACAGAGTGACCACATATCTTTAACCAGATGTTACATCTATAGAAATATCCCCTTAGAGATCTTTCCATCTCCCCCTATACAGGGGAATCTTCTTTACATAATCCGTATCTGTTCTATGCTAATAAGGGCATATCCCTTGTGCAGAATTTATTAGTAGCATAAATTATCTGTTCCTGTTGAGCTCCTCTCTTCCATTTCCTGCAGGTACTTATTTCCTGCTGGTCATACCCATATTCCTTTTTCCCACATCGCCTATAGCTGGCACTTCCCCTGGAGAGGAGCTCATTCAGAAGTCCTATATATATATTCCATACCCCCTAGTACTCCCCCTCTCGCATAACTTGGTCAGGAATCATCCTTATTCAATCCGTTGAAAACAGTTCAACTTATACCATAAAGTACTTAGAGCTATTACTTATTGCAAAGTATATTTATATGTTTATGTATCATCTACTGTAGCATATTATACCTTGGCTTTTTGTAATAGCATAGGCACTATATCTCTCGTCTCCACAACATTCAGCAGACCCATTCTGGATATCTCCGTCCCCCGTCCCCCCTTTATCTCCCCTTCTTCCATACTCTGAGCGGTGCTTAGCCTCTGTTTTTCCCCCTGCTCCCCCCCCCCAACTATCATAAAGCCCAAAAGTGGCTATCCTTCAGACTTTCATATCGATTTATTGATCACAACTGACATGGCCCATGAGTGGCCTAATTAGTCTGCCAAATTAAGATGAAAAAATATAAAATAGAGGTTTGGTTAGCCTCGCTCTTACTATATATTTACATTGTCTTGCAACTGTTATTGTTCTGTATATTTTGATATGTTTACTGTTGTCATTATGAGGCGATGTATGCTTATTTTTCTGTTGTATGTAATATAAAACCTCAAAAAATTATTAAAAAAAATAAAAAAAAATATGATATAGTTTACTTTAAAACTAATCTTAACTTGTAATTTAAAATCGAATGTATTATGACAGATAGAAAACTCCCAAAGCTACTTCCTTATAACCATTTAATGGAATTAAGCTTTTCACCCCCCCCTGAGCTTAACCAATAGGAATCATAATCTACAGCAAGCCTCTGATGAGGTTATATCCAATAGATGCAGCTGAAAATCGTCTGGCATGTCAGATTGCACTCCTTAGTGATCAGATTAAGATGATAAATTGGGCTAATGAAGAGAGAATTCCAAAATTAAAAAGTTATCAATATGTAATAGAGTTATGACCAAAAGGCTGGGTCTGTACTCGAGATTGGATCGTTTTTACTTAGATCATCGCATTCTTTTTTATATTTGAACTATCGCATTTTAACACTGTCTAATGCTGAGAAGTTATGTCTGACACTACATTTAAAATATTTTTTTTTTTATTATTTTTTTTTTTTTATTGAGGTTAAAATAGCAAATATACAACAGTCTCAGCAACAGGTTACACTTCACAATACGCATTGAACTGACATGACAATTTAGGCACCTCAGTTTTGAAATCTTGTAGGTTCGCAGTGTCCTCAGACAAACAGGTCCAATCAAGGGACCAAAAAGCTAACAAAGCAATTGAGGGCATGTTAATGGAGATAATAGTAGACAATTGCAGTTTCAGCATTCACAGAGTTAATTCAAATTCTGGAGTGAACACACAATATCAAAATAGAGAAATATAAACCTAGTTAGCTATCAACACTGAACAGTTATATAAGTATAGACATAAATAAGACTATTATCATGGATACATTACAGGGGAGCAGGAAAACATAAACAAGCTTAAATTTCCTGTAGTGAAACCCCGAGAGCCATTTTACATAAATGCATGAGAAAGACGGGGTCATGGCTCTGCGGGTTGGACAGAGACTACTACACTCTGTCAAAAAAGTATGCGGAGGAGAGAAGACTCAACCCTAACCGCACAAGAATGGTGGGGGGAGGGGGGGGGGCAGAGGGCAGTCCAGCAATGTCATATTTTTCTGTTGCTAGTTAGTATATCCAACACATTAAACAGCCCTAGATTCACCCAAGAGAAAAATAGAGTATTATCATGGAGATTTAACATCAATTCACACAGAAGAATTAACTAGTTTAACACACTTCAAGTCATAGTTACTTAGCCTAGCTTTGAGATGTAGAGGCAATACAATATGTCTGCAGGAAACTCGCACCGCAAGCAGAACAGAGCGAAACTCCTGCGTTTACAATACAATTAAATAGCCATGAAGTCACATTAGTCAGCAAAACAACTGTAAGAGAGATATCCTACACATGCAAAAATAGGTGGTTACCTAAAACAATCTATCCAACACTAGTTCATAAAAAACAAAGTGACAATACAATCTTATTACTTGAAATAGGGCACTGCAGTATGGGTAATGATCAATCCAAAATGAGAATACAAATGAAGGCATTGGTACGCAGAAATTTCTGATAAGCTTATAGTTTAGGATATTCAGCTAAATGGCAAAGCTTATATAGGAATGTAAAGAGTGTGGGGTCTGCATGGTTTCAGGACATACATTATTATGAATGCAGGATCGCCACCCCTACCGGGTCCAACAGTATATCTTATAGTACAAACAATTAGCAAGTTCATTTATATGTGGGGCCTTACTAAGCAGCATTCAGGCTATATAGATGTTGGGGAACTTGTTACATATAATGGGCATTTTTCAACATTAAACACGTAATAAACAGCCAACAAGAACTTAAACTATAGAAAAAACAGTGGAATATATTGATAAGTAGCTAGTCCTCATCTGAGTATCGGACCTCAGGTCTTCATGGATACAGTGGTGTATTTACCCACAGTAAAGAAGAGGGGGAAAAAAGGCATTGCAATAAAATTTCTAATCGTCTCAGTAGGACGAGTCAGGCGTTAAAAAGTTCAGGTTGTATAGTCTATCTATCCTGTTTAACCAATACTTGCTCTAAATGTCCGCACCAGTCTAAGTGTGGATCGTTTTCCAGACCAAAGACTCCTGGGGGAACAATAACTCACAGCCCAGTATGGCTGCACGAACTGATGATGCTCCCAGCAGGAATGCTGTAACAAGCATGCTGAGCTGGTGACTGGGATGAGCAAGTCTGGAGATGCTTGAGTGCTGATATGCTCTGTGTTGCCTAAGGTGCCTGCCATTGTGTGCGAGCGGCCATAGTGCGCTCCCCTCCATGTGTGCAAGTCACCCGGATCAGTAGAGAGAGAGTGGCGCTTCATCGCGAGGCTTGTATCCGATGGAGACAATGACGAGGAGCACGCTTGGGGAGCTGCAGGGACTGAGTCGCTCTGTGACTCCTGTTCTTCGTTGCGGTCTGCTGTGGCGCTGTCTCTCCGTAAGCTGGCCTCTTGAAATTTGTCGATAAGGGCGTCCAGCCTCTCACCCATACTCCTCTAGCAGGTCTTAACACAGTGTGCAATGCTTGGGTCTCCATGCTGGGTAGTCGTGTGAACTGTTAGACATGCGAGTCCACCAAAATGGCGCCCCAGCATGTAGCAAGCAGCTCTGAGATCGTTTTTCAGCACAGCATTAATCATACATCCACCGATAGTTTATCAGATTGTCTTTAGGCTGCTCCCTATGATATTACCTCCCAGTTACAATGCTCGTTTTTAGGCTTCCCACTGTCAAAAGGGCTTTTCTTAGAAGCTGTACACACAGAGCTCCCAACTTATGCGTCCATGTTAGTTGCTGGGCAGCTCCGCCCCCAACCATTTTAATATATTTTTAAAAATATGTCTTATTTTACAATCACATATCTAACTGCCAGTGAAACCGGAAGTGCTTAAGAATCACTTCCTGTTCTATAACCACATTGCCAGCAATCAGTTTGGTATAAATGGGCCATTAGGAACACTAAAAAAACAGTCTTGATAAAGGTCTTTCCATGACCGAAACGCATCGACTGGTAAGCATACTTCCATATATTTATTGATTTTAAAACAACCTAGACTATTTTATCTTTCTTTTACAGAAGAAGGACCCAGGGATTGTAACAAACATTTGCTAAGAAGATAGTATTCTGGTTTGAATACGGCTAATAGGCATTGACATTGACCCCCAGCACTCACATTTGGATAATTACTACTACAGCTATTAGGATTCACATTTTTTCACAAAAAATTTTTTTTTTTTTTTTTAAGACCTTTGGATTCTTCTTAAAGGGACACACAGCCTGTATTGGTTCAGCGACTAAATACATTTATATCTTTGGATATATTCACGATTTGAACACATCTTTTGACTACCATTATTGTTTTCAGGTTTCACATTTTTCCGTATTTTTTTTTTTTTAGACATTTGGATTTTTCTTAAAGGGACACACAGCATATATTGGTTAATTAACTATATACATCTATAGCTTTGGATAGATTCACGATTTGAACACATCACATCAAATCTTGATATTTGGCCAGATTTTGTATTTTGTGGTGTTTTATTTTGTATTTTTGTTCTTATATCACCATTGTTGAAGATCACAAAAAAAAAATGTCCACATATTTCTCACTATCCCTCAATATTCTCAAATTTTCATGTGTTGCTGTAGTGTATACTAGTTTTAATTCCATTGATGTCCCATCTGGTTTCTTCTATGTGTTAAACACATAGTCAAAGCCTGTACTGAGAGCTTTATTCATTTTTGATAAGTTTGTAATTTGTAACAGAATTACACATTTTTAGGAACGATTGTTTGTCACTTCAAGTGTTAAATTGGCTCTATCAATATCTGTTTAATATCTCATTTAGCTGCTATTGTTGTACAAATCTGTTCGTTTAATTCATGGATCCATGTTTTTAATTTTTTAACTTGTGTATTTAATAAAATGTTGAAATAATAACATGTTTATGTAAAAATTGACATTGTAATCGGTCCAGACCCAGCCTCAGTCAAGTTGGCGCTTTGATATACTTTCCATTAATTCGACATTTACATAATTGACAACTAAGAGTCAATATATCAAAGCTAACTGTCTCTTTTCTAGTAGGCGCTTGGTGCACACCACTGTCTAAAAACAAATGAACGGTTCTTTTAGTCTATACAGCGATCCGTAGGAGCTGTTGCGAGAGCGTTCCTGGGAAGCAGCCTGTGACGTAATCTTCCAGTCGCATTCTACTGATACCGGCCGGGAACTGTATTGAGTAAACGCCGCTCCAGCTGACTACTGTGGACTACTATATCCTGTGTTTCCCATTGGGGCCTATTTTGAACTCATTTCTATCGGAGGTGCGCTGTCTTCTTCTTGTTACAGTACTGTTTGGCTTCTTTTCTGGTGGACAAGAAACCCATCGTTGTTTGATCAGCGGCACTCCACTGGGACTCACCACCCTCTGCTTGTCGGATGCTTTACTAAGCTTTCTACCATTTTCCTGGAGACGCGTTGTTTGGTAATGTAGCGCAGTTCTTTGTTTTATTTTGCATTTGAAATAATAACATGTTTATGTAAAAATTGACATTGTAATCGGTCCAGACCCAGCCTCAGTCAAGTTGGCGCTTTGATATACTTTCCATTAATTCGACATTTACATAAATGACAACTAAGTGTCAATATATCAAAGCTAACTGTCTCTTTTCTAGTAGGCGCTTGGTGCACACCACTGTCTAAAAACAAATGAACTGTTCTCTCTTCAACAGAGGCCAAAACTGAAGAGCTCTGTGAATTCCACAGAGTTCTAAAATATTAATTGGTAATCTCGCCTCTTGAGACTTCCAAACTCCTTGTGCTGTCAGAGATCCCCAGACATCTTCCCAACCTGAAAGACTTGCATCTGTTGTAATCACAGTCCAGGTTGGCTGAACAAAAGAGGCCCCTTGAACTAAATGTTGGTGATTTAACCACCACGTCCGAGTGTGTCGAACAATGGGATTTAAGGATATTAATTGTGTTATCTTTGTATAATCCCGGCACCATTGATTCAGCATACAAAGCTGGAGAGGTCTCATGTGAAAAGGAGCAAAAAACCTTAATCTGCCCCCTACCAGCTGAGCTGGAATGAGGGCTGCACCTTCATGCGGACTTAGGAGATGACTTTGGTTTCTTAAAAGGCTTGGATTTATTCCAATTTGAGGAAGGCTTCCAATTGGAAACAGATTCCTTGGGGGAAAGATTAGGTTTTTGTTCCTTATTTTGATGAAAGGAACGAAAAACAATTAGAAGCTTTAGATTTACCCTTAGGTTTTTTATCCTGAGGCAAAAAAACTCCCTTTCCCCCAGTAACAGTTGAAATAATAGAATCCAACTGAGAACCAAATAAATTATTACCTTGGAAAGAGAGAGATAGCAATCTAGACTTAGATGTCATATCAGCATTCCAAGATTTAAGCCACAAAGCTCTTCTAGCTAAAATAGCTAAAGACATGGATCTAACATCAATTTTGATAATATAAAAAATAGCATCACAAATAAAATGATTAGCATGTTGCAGTAAACGAACAATGTTATATAAGTCAGAATCCAATTCTTGTCCAAAAAGTTGAAGCAGCTGCAACATCAGCCAAAGAAATTGCAGGCCTAAGGAAATGACCTGAATATAAATAGGCTTTCCTTAGATAAGATTCAAGCTTCCTATCTAAAGGATCTTTAAAGGAAGTACTATTTTCCATAGGAATAGTGGTTCGTTTAGCAAGAGTAGAAATAGCCCCATCAACTTTGGGGATCTTTTCCCAAAACTCTATTGAAACTGCTGGTAAAGGATACATTTTTTTTAAACCTTGCAGAAGAATTAAAAGGAGTACCCGGCTTATTCCATTCCTTAGAAATCATATCAGAAATAAAATCAGGAATAGGAAAAATCTCTGGAGTAACCACAGGAGGTTTAAAAACAGAATTTAAACGTTTACTGGTTTTAATATCAAGAGGACTAGCTTTCTCAATATCCAAAGTAATTAACACTTCTTTTAACAAAGAACGCATATACTCCATTTTAAATAAATAAGTAGATTTGTCAATGTTAATATCTGAGGAAGGATCTTCTGAATCAGATATATCCTCATTAAAGATGGATAATTCATTATGTTGTCGGTCATTTGAAAATTCATCAACTTTATGAGAAGTTTTAAAAGACCTTTTACGTTTATTAGAAGGTGGAAATGCAGACAAAGCCGTCAGAATAGAATCAGAAACAAATTCTTTAAAATTCATAGGTATATCATACATACTAATACAAATGACATTAGGAGATATAATCTCCACAATTTTACAACAAATGCACTTAGCTTTGGTAGAACCAATGTCAGGCAGCAAAGTTTCAACAGATACTTCTGCGGCAGGATCAGATTGAGACATCTTGCAAAATGTAAAAGAAAAAACAACATATAAAGCAAAATTATCAATTTCCTTATATGACAGTTTCAGGAATGGGGAAAAAATGCAAATAGCATAGCCCTCTGACATAGACAAAGGCAAGAGGCAAACAGCAATGGGGTAATAAAAAATGAAAAAAGTTTGGCGCCAAGTATGACGCACAACGTAACTGAAATTTTTTGGGCACCAACCATTTCTGGAAATGACACACTCGCGTCACTAACGACGCAACCCTGTGTGAACAACTCAGCGTCAACTACGACGCCAGAAGTGATGAATTTGCGTCAACTGACGTGCTTCCTTGCGCCAAAAAATTGTTGCGCCAAGAATGACGCAATAAAGTGTAGCATTTGGCACACCCACGAGCCTAATCCAGCCCGCAATTTGAAACAAAGTAATCAATTGAAAAAAGACTAAACCGCAGGTAAGAAAAAACATAATTTATGTAAGAACTTACCTGATAAATTCATTTCTTTCATATTAGCAAGAGTCCATGAGCTAGTGACGTATGGGATATACATTCCTACCAGGAGGGGCAAAGTTTCCCAAACCTCAAAATGCCTATAAATACACCCCTCACCACACCCACAAATCAGTTTAACATATAGCCAAGAAGTGGGGTGATAAGAAAAAAGTTCGAAAGCATAAAAAATAAGGAATTGGAATAATTGTGCTTTATACAAAAAAAATCATAACCATCACAAAAGGGTGGGCCTCATGGACTCTTGCTAATATGAAAGAAATGAATTTATCAGGTAAGTTCTTACATAAATTATGTTTTCTTTCATGTAATTAGCAAGAGTCCATGAGCTAGTGACGTATGGGATAATGACTACCCAAGATGTGGATCTTTCCACGCAAGAGTCACTAGAGAGGGAGGGATAAAATAAAGACAGCCAATTCCGCTGAAAAAAATCCACACCCAAAATAAAGTTTAAATCTTATAATGAAAAAAACTGAAATTATAAGCAGAAGAATCAAACTGAAACAGCTGCCTGAAGTACTTTTCTACCAAAAACTGCTTCAGAAGAAGAAAACACATCAAAATGGTAGAATTTAGTAAAAGTATGCAAAGAAGACCAAGTGGCTGCTTTGCAAATCTGATCAACTGAAGCTTCATTCCTATACGCCCAGGAAGTAGAAACTGACCTAGTAGAATGAGCTGTAATCCTTTGAGGCGGAGTTTTACCCGACTCGACATAGGCATGATGAAACAAAGATTTTAACCAAGATGCCAAAGAAATGGCAGAAGCCTTCTGACCTTTCCTAGAACCGGAAAAGATAACAAATAGACTAGAAGTCTTTCGGAAATCCTTAGTAGCTTCAACATAATATTTCAAAGCTCTAACTACATCCAAAGAATGCAACAAGTTTTCCTTAGAATTCTTAGGATTAGGACACAATGAAGGAAACACAATTTCTCTACTAATGTTGTTAGAATTCACAACTTTAGGTAAAAATTTAAAAGAAGTTCGCAACACCGCCTTATCCTGATGAAAAATCAGAAAAGGAGACTCACAAGAAAGAGCAGATAATTCAGAAACTCTTCTAGCAGAAGAGATGGCCAAAAGAAACAAAACTTTCCAAGAAAGTAATTAAATGTCCAGCGAATGCATAGGTTCAAACGGAGGAGCTTGAAGAGCCCCCAGAACCAAATTCAAACTCCAAGGAGGAGAGATTGACTTAACAGGTTTTATACGAGCCAAAGCTTGTACAAAACAATGAATATCAGGAAGACTAGCAATCTTTCTGTGAAAAAGAACAGAAAGAGCAGAGATTTGACCTTTCAAGGAACTTGCAGACAAACCTTATCCAAACCATCCTGAAGAAACTGTAAAATTCTAGGAATTCTGAAAGAATGCCAAGAAAAATGATGAGAAAAACACCAAGAAATGAAAATCTTCCAGACTAGATAATATATCTTCCTAGATACGGTTTTACGAGCCTGTAACATAGTATTAATCACAGAGTCAGAGAAACCTCTATGATTGAGAATCAAGCGTTCAATCTCCATACCTTCAAATTTAAGGATTTGAGAACTTGATGGAAAAAAGGACCTTGTGATAGAAGGTCTGGTCTTAATGGAAGAGTCCACGGTTGGCAAGTGGCCATCCGGACAAGATCCGCATACCAAAACCTGTGAGGCCATGCTGGAGCCACCAGCAGAATAAACGAACGTTCCTTTAGAATCTTGGAAAAAGAACTATAGGCGGAAAGATATAAGCAGGATGATACTTCCAAGGAAGTGACAATGCATCCACTGCTTCCGCCTGAGGATCCCTGGATCTGGACAGATACCTGGGAAGCTTCTTGTTTAGATGAGAAGCCATCAGATCTATTTCTGGAAGTCCCCATATTTGAACAATCTGAAGAAATACCTCTGGGTGAAGAAACCATTCGCCCGGATGTAGTGTTTGGCGACTGAGATAATCCGCTTCCCAATTGTCTATACCTGGTATATGAACCGCAGAAATTAGACAGGAGCTGGATTCCGCCCATACAAGTATTCGAGAGACTTCTTTCATAGCCAGAGGACTGTGAGTTCCTCCTTGATGATTCACATATGCCACGGTTGTGACATCGTCCGTCTAGAAACAAATGAACGACTCTCTCTTTAGAAGAGGCCACGACTGAAGAGCTCTGAAAATTGCACGGAGTTCCAAAAATGTTGATTGGTAATCTCACCTCCTGAGATTCCCAAACCCCTTGTGCTGTCAGAAACCCCCATACAGCTCCCCAACCTGTCAGATTTGCATCTGTTGAGATCACAGTCTAGGTTGGAGGAACAAAAAGAAGCCCCCTGAACTAAACGATGGTGATCTGTCCACCACGTCAGAGAGTGTCGAACAATCGGTTTTAAAGATATTAATTGAGATATCTTTGTATAATACCTGCACCACTGGTTCAGCATACAGAGCTGAAGAGGTTGCATGTGAAAACAAGCAAAGGGAATCACGTCCAATGCAGCAGTCATAAGACCTAGAATTTCCATGCATAAGGCTACCGAAGGGAATGATTGAGACTGAAGGTTTCGATAAGCTGAAACCAATTTCAGACGCCTCTTGTCCGTCAGAGACAGAATCAAGAACACTGAATCTATCAGGAAACCTAAAAAGGTTACCCTTGTCTGAGGAATCAAACGAACTTGTAGGTAAATTGATCCTCCAACCATGTTCTTGAAGAAACAACACTTATAAAAGACTGGAAAGGTTCTTTCTAGAGAAAATGAGCAAAGGGAATTGAATCCAATGCTGTGGTCATAAGACCTAAAACTTCTATGCATATATAGCAACTGAAGGAAATAATAGAGACTAAAGGTACCGATAGACGGAACCCAATAACATTATCCCTTGTCTGATAGAGACAAGGACAATGACACAAACTATCTGGAAACCTAAAAAAGGTGACCCTTGTGTGAGGAATCAAGAGCTTTAGAAAAGAAGATCCTCTAACTATGTCCTGAAGAGTAAGTGAATCATATGAGATTCCGCATCCTCAGAATATAATCTGAATGAAAAAAGAAAAATGAAAATATGCATTTATTGTATCTAATGAAAACAAATAATGCTATCAAAGACCATAAAAAGGCAAAATAGTTTGAATAAAACTCCAAAACCCGGTTCCTCAAAAGAAACTGGAAGAAATACCCCAGAAGATTCCAGGTCTGAGCAGCGCTTGAACCCCATGGGTGCCCAGCCATGCTCCAACAGTACCCAAAATATATAGGACAGAAACACAGTTAAAGAAAATGTTAGCTTTGCTGGAATAAAATCAAAGAAATTTGGACAAAATAAATTTCAAAGAAGCCTTAACCTGCCCCTTACCAGCCAAGCTGGAATACGACACGTACATCGCAAAATTAGGGAGCTGATTTCGAACTCCAATTATAGACATGTTACTTGGGAAAGAACTCAGGAATTTGTTCCTTAATAAGAACAACCAAACTAGTATAAGCTTAAAGTTTTAGTCTTAGAACTCAACCTTGAAGCCCAGAGTAACAGTTAAGAATTGAATCCAATTATAAAACAATTAATTGATTATCTTAGAACAAAGGAAATATGGATTTTTTTTATTTTTTTTTTAAAAATCACAAAATTCTTCTAGCTAAAAAAGCTAAAGACATAGATTAACCCTCATTTGCGAAAATATTCAATAAAATGAAGACACAAATGAAATTATTAGCATGGTAGTCCAGTTTAAAGGACCAGCCAATACAGTGGACTTGCATAATCAATAAATGCAAAACAACAAGACAAATGCAACAGCACATAGTCTAGTAAATGTTGTCCCTTTAACAATGCTAAAATAAATCATAATCTGATACTTGATCTTAAAGTAAACAGAGAAAATGAAGCAATTGCAATATCCAAATAAATCACAGGACCAAGAAAAGTACCTGAAACTAAATAATTTTCCATAAATAAGATACAACCATCTAAAGGAAAATAAATACTATTTTGCTATAGAAACAATAGCATAATTAGTAGAATTAGAGATAGCCCCAATAAATTGGAGAACCCTCCAAATTGAGTTTAACTGCTGGCAAAGAATATAGTTTAAAACCTTTTTAAAGAAGGAATAAAAGAAAATTCTCAGCCTATTCCATTCCCTAGTATAGGGAATTGGAAAGAAAACCTCTAAAGAAATAAATAGGCAGAAATAATGTCAGCTAGTCTTAAAGAACTAGTTACCTTAATATCCAAAATAATCAACACCTTTTCAACAAAGAACAAATGTACTTTAATAATTGAAAAATAATAAAAAAGTAGATTTGTTAGTGTCAATATCTGATGAAGAAAATTTCTGAAAAAAACATCATCAGAGAAGGATAAATCAGTATGTTGTTGGTCATTTGAAACTTCAATAATTAAAAAAGAAGTGAAAAAGACCTAAAAATTTTATTAGAAGGCACGAAGTCAGACAAAGCCTTTAACATAGAATCAGAAAAATATTTCTTATAAGTCTTCTAAATATTTCTTGTAAGAAAAGAAAATATATAAAGCATAAATACTAATGTATTCCGCAAGTAAAAGTATAACATAATATCTTATTACAAACCATAGCTAAAGATAAACATTTATAACATTTAAAATAAATGAACTTAGCTTTGGTAGAACTGAAACTCAGTTAAGCGTTTTTCCAAAAGTGGCTTCTGATTCAGAGTCCATTTGAGACATCTTGCAATATGTAATAGAAAAAACAACATATAAAGCAAAATTGATCAAATTCCTTAAATGACAGTTTCAGGAATGGGAAAAAAATGCCAATGAACAAGCTTCTAGCAACCAGAAGCAATAAATAATGAGACTTAAATATTGTGGAGACAACAATGACGCTAGAATTTTTTAGCGCCAAAAAAGCCGCCCACATTATTTGGCGCCTAAATGCTTTTGGCGCCAAAAATGGCGCCACATCCGGTAACGCCGACATTTTTTGGCACAAAAACGTCAAAAAAATGACGCAACTTCCGGCGACACGTATGACGCTGGAAATGACAAGAACATTTTTGCGCCAAGAAAGTCCGCGCCAAGAATGACGCAATAAAATGAAGCATTTTCAGCCCCCGCGAGCCTAACAGCCCACAGGAAAAAAAGTCAAATTTTAAGGTAAGAAAAAATTGAATTATCCATATGCATTATCCCAAATATGAAACTGACTGTCTGAAAATAAGGAACGTTGAACATCCTGAATCAAGGCAAATAAATGTTTAAACACATATATTTAGAACTTTATATAAAAGTGCCCAACCATAGCTTAGTGTCTCACAGAAAATAAGACTTACTTACCCCAGGACACTCATCTACATGTAGTAGAAAGCCAAACCAGTACTGAAACGAGAATCAGTAGAGGTAATGGTATATATAAGAGTATATCGTCGATCTGAAAAGGGAGGTAAGAGATGAATCTCTACGACCGATAACAGAGAACCTATGAAATAGACCCCATAGAAGGAGATCATTGAATTCAAATAGGCAATACTCTTCACATCCCTCTGACATTCACTGCACGCTGAGAGGAAAACCGGGCTCCAACCTGCTGCGGAGCGCATATCAACGTAGAATCTAGCACAAACTTACTTCACCACCTCCACAGGAGGCAAAGTTTGTAAAACTGATTTGTGGGTGTGGTGAGAGGTGTATTTATAGGCATTTTGAGGTTTGGGAAACTTTGCCCCTCCCGGTAGGAATGTATATCCCATACGTCACTAGCTCATGGACTCTTGCTAATTACATGAAAGAAATATTTCTTAATTTTACTTTCCCCAAATATGAAACTGACAATCTGCACTAGGAAATACATGAACCTGACTCAAGGCAAATATAAGTACAATAAGTGCCAAACCATAGCTGAGGTGTCTTAAGCAATAAACATACTTACCAAAAGACACCCATCCACATATAGCAGATAGCCAAACCAGTACTGAAACAGTTATCAATAGAGGTAATGCAATATGAGAGAATATCGTCGATCTGAAAAGGGAGGTAGGAGATGAATCTCTACGACCGATAACAGAGAACCTATGAAAAAGACACCCGTTAGGAAAATCATTGCATTCAATTCGCTGTACTCAGAGGAATCGGGCTTCAAAATGCTGAGAAGCGCATGTCAACGTAGAAATCTTAACACAAACTTACTTTACCACCTCCATAGGAGGCAAAGTTTGTAAAACTGAATTGTGGGTGTGGTGAGGGGTGTATTTATAGGCATTTTGAGGTTTGGGAAACTTTGCCCCTCCTGGTAGGATTGTATATCCCATACGTCACTAGCTCATGGACTCTTGCTAATTACATGAAAGAAAGATTCTTGGAGTTGTCGCTAGGCCAAAAGGAAGAGCAACAAATTGGTAATGCTTGTCTAGAAAAGAGAATCTCAGGAACTGATAGTGTTCTGGATGAATCGGAATATGAAGATATGCATCCTTATTTAATAGTTAAATAACTTATTACCTTGGAAAGAAAGAGATAGCAATCTGGACTTAGAAGTTATGTCAGCATGTCTAGCTAAAATAGCTAAAGACATAGATTTAACATAAATTTTGATATAAAAAATGGCATCACAAATAAAATTAGCGCAACCAGTATTGGATTATGATTTGTCTAGCATTGTTCACTTGCTTCAACATGCTAATAAAGTTTCCAAACAAAAAGTTGAAGCAGCTGAAACATCAGCCAAAGAAATTGCAGGCCTGAAAAGATGACCTGAATATAAATAAGCCTTCCTTAGATAAGATTCAAGTTTCCTATCTAAAGGATCTTTAAAAGAAGTACTATCTTCCGTAGGAATAGTAGTACGTTTAGCAAGAGTAGAGATTGCCCCATCAACTTTGGGGATCTTTTCCCAAAGCTCTAAAGTAACTGCTGGCAAAGGATACAATTTTTTTTAAACCTTGAAGAAGGAATAAAAGAAGTACCAGGCCTATTCCATTCCTTAGAAATCATATCAGAAATAGCATCAGGAACTGGAAAAATCTCAAAAATCTCTTACGCATCTACAACCACCAAAAAACTTGCATGCTAAATAATTTCAAAATTTTGTCCTGAGTTTAGAAACATCTAATGTTTACATGTTCTTTGCTTTTTTTAAAAATATAGGGCAATAAGTACAAGTAGCACTTAACTATTTCCAATCCATTTTTTTCCCCAAAATTAGCGATAGTTACATTGTAACACTGATATCTGTCAGGAATCCCTGAATAACCCTTCACATGTATATATATATATTTTTTAGTAGACAACCCAAAGTATTGATCTCGGCATATTTTGGTATATTTCATGCCACCATTTCACCGGCAAATGCGGATAAATAAAAAAAAATGGTTAACTTTTTCCCTAACTTTAGGTTTATCTCTGAAATTATTTATAAACAGCTTGTGCAATTATGGAACAAATGGTTGTAAATGCTTCTCTGGGATCCCCTTTGTTCAGAAATAGACATATGGCTTTGGTGTTGTTTTTTGGTAATTAGGCCGCTGAATGCCGCTGCGCACCACACTTGTATTATACCCAGCAGTGAAGGGATTAATTAGGTAGCTTGTAGGGTTAATTTTAGCTTTAGTGTAGAGATCAGCCTTCCACCTGACACATCACACCCCCTGATCTCTCCCTGACCCCTCTCCTTCCTCCCCCACCTCACAATTGTCACAGCCATCTTAAGTACTGCATAAAGTCTGCCAGTACTAAAATAAAAGGATTTTTATTTTTATAGTTTGTTTTTATTTTTTATAAATAAAATGCTTAGTTGGATCCCCCTTAGCCCCCAACCTCCCTGATCCCCCCCAAGCAGCTATCTAAACCTTCCCCCTCTACCTATTTGCCGCCATCTTGGGTACAGGCAGCTGTTTGCCAGTACCCAGTTTGGTCAAAATTGTTTTGTTTTATAATAATACCCCATTTTTCTGTAGTATAGCTGCCCCCCTCAATACACTACACCCTCCCCTTCCCAGATCCCTTTTCCAATTATGTAGACTTTATTTTTCCCTTTCCCTCCTTCATGGTATACTATAGTCACTATACTGGACTATATACTAAGTAGCGCGTGCGCTTCCGCCCCCTTGCGCACTCCAGATGACCTCGACACACTGCCGCAACTGGATCCCAGCTGAGAGGAAGTGAACCAGCAATGGGCCGCCCACCCCCCTCCCTTGTATCCCTCCCATGCCACCAACAATCTGCATCATCGCTGGCCAATGCAGAGAGGGTCAAAGAGTGGCCCTCTCTGCATTGGTGTGCTTAAAAAGGGTATTGCATCACTGCAATACCCTGAAAGCATCTGGAAGCGATCAGGATCGCTTTCAGTGCTTGAAACTACAGAGGACGTGCCAGGCACGTCCTTGGTCACTGACACTTTTTGTAGGACGTGCCTGGAACATCTTCGGCCGTTACGGTGTTAAGTGAACAGGGCCAGAAAGAATGTGGGAGACATAATAGAGTTAATAGTAGGGCTGTTCTGAATAGCTGAATTCATTATAATAATAATAAAAAAACCCTATCAGGTGTAATCCCAACTGAGTATTAGCGGCCGATATATCAAGCTTGAGCTTGATGCCCCTTGTTTCTAAAGACTGCTGCTCCATAATTTGTCCGCATGCTCTGAGTCCGCGGACAGAAATCAACCCGCTCGCATATGATCGGGTTGATTGACACCCCCTGCTAGCGGCCTATTGGCCGCAAATCTGCAGGGGGCGGCATTGCACCTGCAGTTCACAAGAATTCTGTCAGCATTTATCGATGTGCAGCGGACATGATAGGCTACATCGTATCATTCATGATGGCTCGCATTTTAATAAATATACCCCTTAGAATTCATTTTGTGAAAACTTGACAGAAAATAATTGAGTGGATCTGTATTTTTGTTTCCACAGCGGATGATCATTCTCAGGAATCTCCGGCTCGCATTGAAGCGCAGATGCGTGGTGCTGCCGATACAAGTGGATTAGCGAATCAATGTTGCTGGAGATGTTCAGTAGCGCAGCTAAAAAGATTTTTGTGGGGAATTGCTATAATCCTTTGTGTTTGCTCTTCTTGGTCCGGGTCAACCCAACTTGCAAAATCTACATTTAGCAAATTCGATGCACCATTCACGCTTACGTGGTTTGCCACAAATTGGAACTTTTTGTTTTTTCCTCTTTATTATATTGGACATGTTTTAAAAGCAGATGAAAAGCAGTCTCCAAAAGAAAGATACCGGTAAGTTATTTTTTTCTTTCATTTTATTCTGTTTTATTATTGCTCTCATTTACTTTAAAGGGACATTAAATGCTAAATACATGCTAGATAGAATGATGCATTCAAAGAAAAGATTAGTCCATGACTAACATGTAGATGTATTTTTAAAGTTTCATTAGTTGTTTAAAAAGTGACAAAATAAGTGTAAAGTTTTAGTGTCAATAAAACACTGGGAGCTGCCATGTTGTAACTTGTGTTACCTTCTCTACTGTGGCCAATTAGGGACAGTTATACATAGGTCACTAGAGTGTGCAGCCAATGGTTGTGCTGGATTTAACAGTGTTCTGCACTTCCATTTCTAACAGGAACTGAAAAGCTCACAATTTCAGAATGGAATTACAGGCAAAGAGGACAAAATAAATAATGAAAGTATATTGCAGAGTTGTTTTATTATATACAATTTATCATTTTATATTACCACCTCAAAGTGTTTAATGTCCCTTTAATAAGAGGGTGATTTAAAAGGTCATCAAACTCAAAATGTTTCTTTCATGATTCAGATATAACATGCAATTTTAAACAACTTTCTAATTTTCTTCTATTATCAAATTTTCTCTATTCTCATTCCTTTATTGAAAAGCAAAGGTAGTAAGGCACTACTTGGAGCTAACTGCTGGTTGGTGGCTGTTCATATATGCCTCTTGTCATTGATTCACTAGATCAGATGTTCATTTCGTTCCCAATAGATTATAGCTGCTCTTAAACAAAGGATACCAAGGGAATTAAGCAAATTTGATAATATAAATTGAAGTTATTTAAAATTGGATTCTCTATCTGAATCATATAGTCCCTTTAGGTTAGATTCAAGTTAACTGATCAAAATATTTACATCCTAAAAAGCTGCAATTTATCAGTTTTCTGAAAAGGGAAACTACCTTTGTATATTTTTCAAAACTTTCAATCTATGCAAAGTGAAGCTTAAAGTAAAGGTATCCAACATATCACATTTGAGCCATATTACAGTATATATAATAACTAAAATTAGATTTATTTGTGGAGTTGCTATTTTCCATTACAGCTAAAAAATAGAACGTTGAAATGGATAACATACTCAACGTATATTAAAATTAGACAATGTTTCCATTGTTTTCTACATGGGAAGTTCAGATATTTAAAGGGGGCAGTTTGCAGTAAAATAGGTCTCCCCTCAATGTGTTCCCACTTACTTTTTATACCAGCTGCAGAGTTTAACCCCTTAAGGACCAGATCATTTTTAGCATTTATGCTATCACTCAATTTAAACAGAAATACAGTAAAGCCTTTATATTTTTTTTTATTTACCATTGAAACACACACACACATATATATAAATTTACCCGAAAAAAAGTATATCAAATATGTTCACCAAAATCTTGTAACTTTCTAACTGTAAATAAAATCTCAAACATTGTTCATTGGCATCCACAGATTCAGCTAAGACCGCACATAAATAATTTAGCATTTTTGATAACTTCAAGGTTTTTATCTGCAGTTATATATCCCCCGAGGGCGGAACTATCATTGGTGGTGCAGGTGCAGTGGCACTGGGGCCCAAGGGCTGGGGGGCCCCATAGCAATCAGTTAATAAATAGACTTGTGCAGAATGTTTACAATCCTTATACAGGTCAGGTGAGCCTTTTTTTTATATTTATTTATATTAAGGTATCATATACATACAATATGTCAACAGAAACACGTCAGAATACAAGTAAACGAGATTACATAAGAGATATGCATACTGTATGTAATGTGCCACACATTACAACCTCTCAATTTCTGCATTGATGTACATCTCTATACCTATTTTAACTCAAATACACATTAGAAAATATGGCTAACAACTCATAATCATAATATTTTAAATGTACTTGTCAAGATATATTTTAGCCCATTTAGCATATTAAAGTGATATACTTAGGTAGCCTAAACGTTATAGTTTATATAAGCATAAATCTCTGTTCTAAAACCACCTACATAACAGTGTCCAACAATGTGTTACCAAGAAAAGTTTGGAATAGCGGACCAAAGCCGCTTTCTAAATAACCCAGCCTTACTACTGGGAAAATAGTATCACCCCCTAAACACTGTAAATATATTATGAAATAGCTAAATAGGTGTAAAAATGAAATATTCACCTACCTTGGAGTAATACGCCACTTAAAATTGAATAAGGGGGGGGCTGTGAATTATATAATATTAATTAAAGTATTAACATTAAACAGCGGGCCAATACCACCAGACGATTCACCAAACTGGGTGAGTACTGATGAGGAGGGGGGGGGGGGAATGGGGAAACAGAGCCTTCCAAGACGGCAAGTATCTGCGGTATGAGATTGAAAATTATAGAGCATGGGCATCATACATACAACATATGTGTCTTAAATGCGACATTGATATTGTATATATAAAATGACTACACACTGACATTATTAATCCTTGGATACCCTGATATAAGATAGCATATATTACAAACTCCACCTATATCCATAGTATCATAACAAGTGAAGGGAACACATTGCTAAATAGCGTAAGGCTTCGGTCTTGGCATTAGGCAGTGGTAAATAGCTAAAGCTAGACCTCCTACAAAGCAATAATGCCATCCCAATGATGGTACGTAGAGGGTGGGATTAATACAGCACACCAAAAACAGTATAGTAAAAATTGTCTCTAAACATAGATAGCATAGGCGTATTAAACATCCTAATAATTGATATATATAGCTGCTTATGTAATATATAAAGTAATGTCATATGACTATGATTGTATATAAACACTGACCATAAACGAGACTAACTATTTTGGACCCTGAGGAAGTGTGGGGACTGAAATTGGTGTAGTAATGTTTAGTTATTTTAGGCATGATTTATAGGACGCCATCGCGGCCGCCAACAGCGCCCCACAAGCATAAAATATTTTAGTACAAACTAGCTTATGCCATCAACCACAACAACTAGTTACACTTACTATCTGTCTACAATATAAGCACTATAGCCCACTTGTGTATCAGATATGTAAACTTAACCTAATTGCTTACTCTGTGATCCAGCTGCAGCCTCTTCATGTTATGTAAATATAAGCTAGACTATCAAGTACATACTAAGATTACCCATGTTACAAACAAACAAAGTATAACAAAACTTGTAAAGGAAAAAGAGCTAGATTACCAAGCGCATGTTTGCAGTTAAAGGGCCATGATACCCACATTTTTTATTTCATGATTTAGAAAGAGAATGCATTTTTAAACATCTTTCTAATTAACTTCTATTATCAAATTTGTTTTATTCTCTTGATATTCTTTGCTGAAAAGCATATCTAGATATGCTCAGTAGCTGCTGATTGGTTGCTGCACATAGAAGTCTCATGTGATTGGCTCACCCATGTGCATTGCTTTTTCTTCAAATAAGGATATCTCAAAAATGAAGCAAAATAAATAATAGAAGTAAATTGTAATGTTGTTTAAATTTGTATGTTCTATCTGAATCATGAAAGATTTTGGGTTCTGTGGCCCTTTAACTAGCTATTACTCTATTTCCCCATACATCATAAGAATTAAAGACAAAAAAAAAAACACGATAAGGGGGTTAAAATGCATCACCAAACAACATTAAAAATTGAAGAATAAACAGGAAACTTGTTGCAGTATGGGCACATTCCTAAGTATTTTAATTATTAATGTCAGCCAATACCGCTTTTCTGAGTATATCCCACACCAGATGCAATAGAAAGCGAATAAAGCAGTTTGTAAACGTTCCATATTGGCTGTATGTGATCCACAACAGACATCCATTGTTTGCACCGGGGACCCTCATCGCGCTGTGAGTTGAACGCTTCAGTCACCGGGCGATAGAGGATTTTTAGGCGGTTTAGGTAATTCACTCAGAGCTCGTAACTCCATGAACACCTCTGTGTTTGCAGATGTAACTGCCAGCATTTCCTTCTTTTGTTTAGGAACCGATTCTCCCCTCCACTTATTACTGTATAGGCATGTAGTGTACCTACCCTAATGGGCGGTTGACGCCGAGATCCCACATCACTGTAGCAATTATTGTAAGATACTTGCAAAGCCTCTGCAGGCACTTCATCCCGTGGTGAGCTAACCGCAGCCTTCAATATCCCTACACAAGAGGTATGATGTCTGTCCAGGCGTTTGGATAGTTTACGCAAGAGGAGAGTTATAGACTCCATATCTGTAGATCTCAACTTTATTTTCTGTTGGCCACAAAGATGATTGTTATGGGCCCGAGCTATGCAGAGCGTTCTTCTGTAAAAGATGGCGACTCGCGACTCTCAGAATGCGGTTTTATTGTTACACATGGGGCCCCAGAGACCAACTTTTTATGAATGTCCAGCCCTCTGTGGGACTGATTGGAACGAGCGTTAATCGTTTATTGATCTCCAATTATTTGTTTTTGCATAGACCTGCTATACTCTGCTTTCAAAGC
Source organism: Bombina bombina (assembly GCF_027579735.1). Classification (NCBI taxonomy): domain Eukaryota; kingdom Metazoa; phylum Chordata; class Amphibia; order Anura; family Bombinatoridae; genus Bombina; species Bombina bombina. The sequence goes on along the minus strand of NC_069502.1, from coordinate 679,990,696 downwards.
AGTCTTGGCATTTATCCCTGTCACCCACTTGTATGCTCGGGAGGTAAAGTTGCGAACTTACTTTTTCACATATCCATTCTGGTCCTGCTCCTTTACAGTGCTTTTTGTGTGCTGCGTGCATAAAGAGTGTGGGCCTTCCAGAAAAAGGGTGCTGAGTACATTGTCGGCTGCAGCTCAACCTTCTTCTCTGTCATGATCGCTCCTGTCTGTTCCGGTAATCCCTCTTCACAGATCTTTTTGTAGCTTAAGCCACCATCTTTAGTGTCTCTGACTCCATGATCACTGCGTAGATTGACCGTGCTCTGTATCTTGTCTTATAAAGAATAAAAAAGGCTTTTGTATGCTCCCAAACTCATTCATACCGTATCACCTCTAGTTGGGACTTTACCTAATTTGCTAACCTGAAGCAATCAAAGTTAATAGGTCCCTTTTTGTAGGTCTTGAGTCGGGAGCTCTGTAAAAGTGCAGCCATCCACTTTGGCTGTTAGCTCCGCCCCTCAGGTCAGCCTTTTAATAGTTCAGTTTGCAGGTGTAGCTATCTATACTCAAAAATCTCTATACAGTTACCTCTTTGGCAGTCCCAAAAAAGTTTTGCACCAGGGCCTCAGTTGAGTAGGTCCGCTACTGGTATATCATGTTCTAAAATTGTGAATGGGGTAACTCATTTGGTATAGCAGAACTGCCCAAATTAACAAAATTGATCCCTACATATATATACATGCACATATATACATACATATATACATACATATATATATATATATATATATATATATATATATATATATATATATTTTTTTATTTTATTTTTTTAAAGTAGACAACCAAAAGTATTGATCTATGCCCATTTTGGTATATTTTGTTACACCATCTGGCCATCAGATGTATGCAAAATATGATACATAAAAAAAAAATTGTCAACTTTTTCACAAACTTTGGGTTTCTCACTGAATTTATTTACACACGACTTGTGCAGTCATAAGACAAATGTTTATAAAAGCTTCCCTAGGATACCCTGTGATCAGAATTAGCAGATATGGAAGGGTTTTCCATTGTTTTTTGTGATAAGGCTGCTAATTGCACATGCGCACCACACTTCTGAAAGAGGATTTTTAGACACATTATGGCAGAGTTTAGGGCTCATTTGAAATGTCAGTTTGTTTTTAACATGGAAGGAGTTAAAAACACTTGTTTTATTTTTATTGAGTGATTGGTGGTTACGGCTTAAGAGTTGTACACTAATGATGTCATCTATGATTAAGTGCCCTTAACGCTTAAGATTTGTTGAATAAACCCTCCTGTAATGATTGTTTTTAAACAGGT